>NC_064306.1:13648405-13927201 GCF_023373825.1 Bactrocera dorsalis | reverse complement strand
GAACCACGAATATCGAAAAGAACAATGAGCATAACCTTCATTTTTGAGCAGCTATTAACGATCCCTTTTTTGAAAAAATTCAGTTTTTCGTGACAAATCATGCAAAACAGCGTTTCGTACCCAAAATATCCACCAAAATCATTTAAATGGACTCATGAGAGATGTCGAGCTCTCTTACCATCTCTCTAATACTTACCCCATTGTCCCCATGCCCCATGTCCTTCTCTTTTTAAATATTTTTAACAGTTGAAGACGTCGAAAGTCGTCCAGAACGAGGCATGTCTTTGAGGGCTTTGTACCACTCGTAGGCTTGTGTTTTTGATGAAACTGAATCACCGTAAGCCTTTTCCAACATTTTCAACGATTCCGCACAAGAAATTTGCTTTAAAATACTAAATTTGAGACAATATTTTTATTTAATATTTTTATCCATTGGTTGATATTTCAAGTTCAATTCTTATCTAACTCATAGAAGACAATTAAGCTTCTTCTTGAACTTCTCTTGTTTAGAATCCTTCCTTTTACTGCCTGGAATTATATGCATTTGAAGATTTTCTGCATTTATTATTATTTTAATGAAAAGAAATATAGTACGAGGGCAAGACAAAATATCTCTTGTCATCAAACAAGCAGTCGTCGGACTCGCGACTTGGCTCCCACGTCACTGTTGACAGTCATAACTTTGAAGTCGCAGATAATTTCGTCTATTTGAGAACCAGTATTAACACCACCAGCAATGTCAGCCTGGAAATCCAACGCAGAATAACTCTTGCCAACAGGTTCTACTTTGGACTGAGTAGGCAATTGAGAAGTAAAGTCCACTTTCGATGAATAAAAACAAAACTCTATGCTATATGATGCAGAGGCATGGACGATGTAAACATCTGATGAGTCGACGTGTGCGAGGTTTCGAAAGAAAGGTTCTGCGAAACATTCATGGTCCTTTGCACGTTGGTCCTGCGAATATCGCATTCGATAGAACGATGAGCGGCTCCGATGGCTGAGTCGTGTTGTCCGAATGGACGAAAACAGTCCAACTCTAAAAGTATTCGACACAGTACCCGCCGGGGGAAGAAGGGGAAGAGGAAGACCTCCACTCCGTTGAAACACCAGGTGGAGAAGGACCTGACTTCGCTTGAAATCTTCTACGCCAGTAAAGAAGAGAAGTTCCAATAATGCATTCATTCCTTGATATTCCCAGGAAGAGTGAAATTCGTTAACTTTGTGGTTTCGGGCTGATGTGACTGAAACGACAGAAAGTAATATTAACAAGAATATGAGGATATCTTGAAGTGAGGATCTCTTTGAAAAAATGTTGTTTTTCCGACTACGAGTGTTGACCATATTTTACAGGCTCTGTCTGATGTCTGCAGAAATCGTTGAAAATTCATGACACTGAAATGGTTGCTAAATGAATCAACAAAACTGGAATTCGAAAAATCGACCCTCTTGCAATTAAAAATAGTTCCAAGCCTAAGGTCTTTCCCGCAACAGGAACCACTTCTCATACTTCAATTATCAAAATACAGCGACTTATCAGAAAGCTCATACCGATTTTCGTATCCGTTGCACTCAGCCGGAAAGACATACGTTTCCCAAATATAAAGCACGTAATGAACCGCTCTTTTAAAAAGTTCCTGTCGATAAATTGCAGGCTGCCTGATAGATAACACTAAAGTAAACTGAAATTTAATTAAAAAAAGATGTAAACTGTATTACAAGATGTGGGCAAAGGTTCTTGCAAGTAAGCGTACTCTGCCAGACATATTCGCTTGAGTGCCCGTGTTTATTTATAAGCTTGCTCACTTTCGATAAGACTTCCTCCAGTTGCAAGTGCGAAGCGGCAACACTGATAGTGCAGTCCCTTATGTTAATCGTTGCAATGCCTTGAAACTTTCCATTTTTCCACATGCAATTGCTTTCGCAGATTTCTTATTATCTTTGTATGCGCTTATGTTATTTGCATTTTACTTATGTCTATATACAATGTATAGTAAGTATTATCATCGTAAGCCTTTTTATGGATTCGTAAAGCATTTGTACTTTGCACCACGCCAAGATAACATTACCGGCATTTATTATTTATTAATTTGTACAGCTACGTTTGTAGACACTCAAGTACTTATGTGGTTATTGAAATACTCGTAATGTGAATACAAGTAAACATTACAAAGATTACTATTCCAGACCCTTATACAGCGTTATGACTTGATAACATTGCGAAGGTTATCCGATTATCTCAAAGTCTAATCGGCAAAAATAATTTGCTAACACTTCATTCATCGTGCAAAGCGCTATAATTCCCAAACGGTCAACGAAAATTTTACTTATGAATAACTTTCAAATATAACTATATAGTTAGACAAAACTGATAATAATTTTTTGTGCTAGAAGTATGGAGTAAAATCAGGCGATATGTATCAAGAAATGCCGGTGACTATTACTTACTCAGCTGATCGGGACTTAGGACCGAGTTCAGTGACTTCGACTAGACATTAATCAGAACCCGCTGGCCTGGTTCAGTCATATGCTAAGCAATAGACAAGCCATATACGAAGTTGGGAAAGTATAAAAATAGCTCACAAGATCACTTGAGGCATCCTGCAAGGAGGCATCTTATCCCCTTTGCTCACCTTGTTACCTTGGTCAATTAATGTATACTTCTACTCCACAGAGAGAGCTTTAAGGTCATCGGCTACATGGGCTATCTCGCTGTCCTTTGTTCAAGGATGAATCATAATCCCTATCTCCGCTCATAATAAGGGGTTTGATATCTCCGACAACTATACGAAGGTAAAAGGGGAAAAATTTCACAATTCAATCCCCGCTCTTTAAGGGGTGGAAATATTGCATTTCGAAAGTCCTTCGAATCTGGTACTCCTGCAGAAGAGCCAAAGCCCCAAAGTGAGGTTTCAAACCCCACATCATCTTTTGGCTTTACGCAAATGTAATCCGCTTCATATTAACACACGATATGGTATGGTGGATGGAAAAAGTGCTGCATTAAACACCTCGAAAAAATGCAACACACCTGCTTTCTTTGATTCACAGGCTCAATAAAAACTGCATCAACGAAGGCTTTGGAGGTTATTCTCGATTTCGGCTACATATTCGATTGAAATACGATGCAATGTGTATGGCCATCCGGCTCAAGCTTTTAGGCCATTGGAACTGAACTCGTCATTACTAGGGAAATGTTATTATACTCGACCTGAACTTAATGAACTCAGGATAATTTGGCTTGCGGCAGACAAAAAAAGATCGATGAGGAATTAAACACAAAGTTTTTATTCTGTAGTACAGAAGAATGGACCAGAGTTTTGGAATCGACAAATCCAACAGCGAAATCAAAGAGATCAAAGCGTGAAATAGACACAAGAGCGGGCTTCTTGTTTAGTAATTCATAGGTGGACTACAATTTAGTATTTCAGGCCGAAATTGTTGGCATATCAAAAGGTGCAAAGTGGCGTTCTATACTAACCAATAAGTACATAAATCTTTTAGTGGTCTGAAAAGTATGTAATATCAAAAAGGAGGTTCGTTAAACCATCGAGAAATCTCACCCGCCGGTCGTTTGAAAGTTAAATGTGTACTGAGTACTCCTGGAGTTTGTTCCTCTTTTCCTTAAAGTTTGGTACTTTTTTTATTTTGAAAAAGCTCTTAATCAGAAAACCTTCCAAAGAAGATTATATTCTGGAACTCAGCAATTCTGAGTCGGTTTCTGAGCACTACTACCGTTGGTTCCTCTGGAATTTTCAAAAAATAAATAAATCTTCTACTATAAATAGGATGTAATTTTTACGATTCCAATTTCCTCCACAAAATCAACTTAAATTCTCAACATACATATATTGGAATCAGCTTGCTTTCGATTTTTTTTGTGTTAGTTCGAGTTGTTGGAGTCGATAATATTTAATAGTTTTACTCACAAAATAATGAAAGTGAGCTACGCCCCTATAAAAAATACGTAATTAGCGGAATGGGCCCCATACATTTTAATGTTAAATTACAACAACAGTGTTTTATCTGAATAAATAATATATATGGGAGCTGATAGTAAATGTACAAGTCCATATATGGTACATACAAACATACATATGTACATTGTGGCAAAAAATCACCCGGAATTACTCCCCCGGGTAAATAATATTTCAAAAAAATGTGTTTTTGGTAATTTTTGGTAGGACTGACCAAAGATGAGTGGGATCTAGTGATGAGCGATATTTCACTACCGGTGATTTTTTTACTGTGATTGAAAAATCGCAAATCGCAAACCAAATTTGAAAGCTTTTTGTGATGAAAACAAGAATTGTAACTAATTAATTATCAGAAAAAATGTTGGAATAAAAAAATTACGGGTTTTTAATATTTTCCCAAAGATTAGGAAACTCGCGTTAATTATTTGGTCTTGAAAATATTAAAAGCTGGTATTCTAAACAAACAAATTATCAACCACACTAATGGTAATTCCTTCTAAGAAATGTGTGAAACCATCATACCAACATACAAAATACGCTCTAAGTGTCAAGTAGCCGAACCGTTCCAACATTTGCGAAAATGTAGTGAAAAGAAAGGCGGGAAAACTTGACTCGAGTTACAGGAGCCAAAAGAGAATTTGCCGCCAATAACGACAAAATGTTTCCGTCGTTCCCACGACAGTCGGGTCTACGTAAGTGGAACAGACCCAGACTTTTATTCGGCCAAACAGTGTCAAATTGGCAGAATCTGCCGCTACAACAACAACAACGACTTTTGAACGTCGACTTAGTTGCGATCGCAATAGCAATATAAAATCACAGTGATTTAAAAATAGCAATCACTGAAATCACAGATATCGAAAAATCACAATATCGCTCATCTCTAGTGGAATCTGTCGTCCAGTTTGTTTACAGCAGCTGCTTAAGTCGATACTCCTCAAGAGCGCGTTGCGATTTTTACAATGGATAAAAATATTGAACAAGGTATTTGTCTCAAATTTTGTTTTTCTAACCAAATTTCGTACGAATGTTGGAAAATGCTTACGGTGATTCAGTTTTATCAAAAACACAAGTATACGGGTAGTACAAAGCTTTCCAAGGCGGTAAAGCCCGTTGAAGACATGTGTCGTTCTGAACGAACTTCTACCACTTCAACTGGTGCAAATATTAACCCTTTCGATCCGTACGGGACCTATGTGTCCCTGTGTATTTTCAAAGATACATAGCGTAAAAAGTAAGTGGTTAAAATGGTTTAAATTAGACCCATTTCGTAGCTTATACTATTCTTAACGCTATTTGTTTGCATTTGTGGTATTTGTAGTAGTAAACACGTGTTAATTTGCCAAAATAGAGCGAATGGTTGGACGCGTATTTCATAATTCGCAGTGAATTTTGTGATCATTGTATGCTTACTGTTTCTAAATCGGCTGAAACCTTAATAAATAGATGTGTTAGTGTTCTTAACATATTGTGAAGTTGGTGAATACCAATATTTTATAAGTATACTTGTTGGGCTAAAAACGTCCCAGTCAGGATTCGACGCACACATTTATTGGCAACCTTTTATTTCAATTAATAATTTTATAACTTTTGTACGGACTAACTATATCAATACCAATAGATCGCAAAACCATTGCTAATATCTTGGAGTCTTTTTTTCGGGCGTTAGTAGTGATGAATATAAGCCTACGTGAGGAGTCTACTACTAAAAGCAGTGATGGTGAGCATATTGCTCATCAAGACGAGGATGTAGGAGATAACTTACAAGAGGTAAACTCTGTATGTAGTTTTCAGAGTACCTGAACTATTTGGTCTGCACCCAATGGGAATTTTGTTCCCAGAAAAACTATGAGCAGCCTTCGAATTCCAGATATAGGACAACGTTTTAAAAGGACTGATAATCTTTACGATATATTTTATAGGAAGTAATCGTTGTAAGTAATTGTATTCATCTGAAATGTCGAGTTTTGAAAAAGCTAAAAAAACGGTCAAAAAGCTAATATAGACTGCCCCGAAATGACAGATAATGGGAGTTGATCGAGCTGACCAAATCGCAGGCCAATACGAATTGGACCGGAAGTCTACCAAATGGTGGAAAAAAGTTTTTTAAAGACCACTTAGGGTGTCTGTTGGAAATTCCTGAGTAATCAGTACTCAACTGGGACGAAAACCAAACCCACTCATTGATTTTATGATAGTTTTGGCTGAAAACATAATTGAAGAGGGAAAGAAGAAGGATATATAATGGTCGCAGTGGTGCATCTGGTAGAAAAAGAAAAGTGTATATTAAATTTTATGGGGATTACTTTGAAAGCGACAAAAAAAATAAATATGGATGAATAATTAAATATATTGCGTTTTATTTAGAATTTTCGGGAATTTTTTTGTCACAATGTATAAGATACATACATACATATTAATATATTTATTGTAATGCAATTTCTCTAATTCAGGTGCACACATATCAAAGAATTTTCTTGGTAAGCATATATATACATATGTATGTACATTTCAAGCCGAGTTGCATTTCAAGTGTACTTATCGATGACAGGCACTTCACTCATACAACGTATACATATGTAAGAGTATGTGTGTGTGCGATCGTGTGTTTTGTGCTTGAGCTAAGAATCGTACGAAAGTGTTTCAAAGTTCATTGAAGTTTGTATTTATAAACACGATTAAATGACTGACAGCGATCAATTACTGCGCCCAGCGATAAGTGCCGATTGTGTGAACACTTTAAACGCTTAGCATTTGAAATAAAAATAGTTATTACTTAAGCTTGTACAGTTTTAAGTTGCCATTACACTATACATACTTACAATTTGTTGTAATGTTTATTGTAATTAGTAATATTTAGCAATTTGTACTAGTTAGGCATTGCATTCAAAGTTTGCAGCGGCTACTAAAACAGGGTGTGATAATTTGTTCTTTTATAAGTTGGTACCAGAAAGCATTTGAAATACAACATTTATCGGACTATCCGTCAACAAGGGCGACGAGTACTTACTTTTAAAGCACCTTTCGTTCCTGGGACATTTGGGTGTATATAACTAAAGCGGACTGGTATTTACATCCGTATAACTATCACTATTAACTGAAGTTTTTAAGTTGATACCGCATTTTCGATTGGTCTAATTTATTCGAAGACTTATCGGCTTTTGTAACGTTCCTGGTCTTTCCAAAGGAGTGAGGTCTTCTTCTTCGTCGGCTTCTCTAGGCGGGTACTGCGTCGAACACTCTCAGAGCCGTAGTCTTTTCATTCATTCAGACGCCATGACCTAGCCAGGTCAACAGCTGTCTCTTAATTTGCTGAACTATGTCAATTTCGTAGTATATCTCGTACAGTTCATCGTTCCAAAGAACCATAAATCTTCCGCAGAACCTTTCTCTTGAAAACTCGCAACGCCATGTAGCCGGATGTGGATGTTGAGAATCTTGTAGAATTTGGTCTGTGTTCATTGAGAGCGGACTTTACTCTCAATTGCCTACTCAGTCCGAAGTAGCACCTGTTGGCAAGAGTTATTCTGCATTGAGTCTCGAGGCTGACGCTGTTGTTAATGTTAATACTGGTTCCAAGATAGACGAAATTATCTACGACTTCGAAGTTATGAGTGTCAATAGTGACGTGCGAGCCAAGTCGCGTTTGCAACGACCGTTTGTTTGATGACAAGAGATATTTCGTCTTGTCTTTGTTCACAACCAGACCTATGCTTCGCTTCCTTATCCAGTCAATGATATTAATTTAATCGTCAGTTTTCGTTCAGTTTGTGAGATTGGTAGCTTCATAGATTTATTAGGGTGTATATTGTAGCCAAAATTATGATTTATTACAATGCAATGGTTCAAAACTCTGCTAGCGATTATCCATGAGAGAAAAAACGTTAATTTTGATAGAACCGAAGCTAAATGCCCTTCACAAATACAAAAAGACTCTTACAATAACATCATTCCGATCGTTAAGTTTGTATGACAGATATAGCCTATATTGATCTGATCCAAATAATTTCTTCGGAAATTGAATTATTGCTTTGAGTAATGATCCGTGCCAAATTTCATGAAGATGTCTCGTCAAATTAAAAAGTTTTCAATACAAGTACACAATTCCGATAGTTCAGTTTGTATGGCAACTACATGCTAAAGTGGTCCGAATCGCCGTTGCTTCCGAATGAGCTTATTGGGGAGAAAAGGTCGTGTGCAAAACTCCAGAGCGATACCTCAAAACCTGAGGAGCTAGTTCGCGTATATACAGACAGGCGGACATGGCTAAATCGACTCAGCTCATCATGCTCCCCTTATATGTATATGTATATGTACTACGTATATATTTTATAGGGTCTCCGACGTTTTGTACTAGGTGTTACAAACTGTGTGGCAAACTTAATATACCCTATGCAGGCTACAAACAGTCCTGCCATTTCTGGATCTCATTGTTCTTAAAAAATATTTGAAATTGTAAAGAACCTAGCTGGAGTGAAAGCAAACAAGTACCTAGGCAATTACAGCTGAATAGATAAGCCCTAAATGAAATATTGATTAAATCGCGCTGCCTACACTCCGCTACGTGACTATCTACATCGCGCTCTAGCTAGCTCTACAAACGCGCGCATTAGCCGGCATTTCTTCCGGTGCGATGCTCTTCGATGCTCAAATACCCATATATATACCAATAATATGGTATACACTGAAGAAGAGAATCCACTATTTGCCTTTTATCGGCGCTTATGAAGGTCAAAGTATCGGTGTTTTGTGAAAGAAGAGCGAATATTCTAAACAGCGTTTGTTGTTGTATTTAGTTTTGAAATTATTCTCGGTGATTGGTCGCCAGGAATTAAAATTATCTGAAATGTGCATATTTGCGGAATGTCAGCGAATCTAAATTTCACAAAAATTATATGTACATATATATATTTATATTATATATATTATAATTATGCACACGTAATGCAAAATTGAACTTTATAAACTTGGCGTACAATTAAACTGATAGCCAAATTGATTTATTGAGCGCTGGGAATTTGAAAGACCGAGAAAAATATGAGTACATATGTATGTACATATATGAGTTTGTATTTATGTATATGTATATATTGCAAACGTAAGTACTCATATATACATAAAAATATAAAATATGCACACCTCATTGATAACTTTGTTAAGTACTTGGCTATCGTTAGGAGCTTTCTACGTAGAAAACCCAGATCCACTCAACACATATCGATTTATTTTTGTCATGACCGGGAGCGAATTATAAATATAAAATAATAATTATATATATAAATTATACATATAAATATGTACATACATATGTATGTTAGTAGTATATATAGTATAGATACCAAATTGTGTTTACGCGTCCCTAATATTATGTACTATAGTTATTATTTATAGTTTCATCACGCGATAAAGTTGTGCTTGAAGCTGATATTTTAATAGTAAACATTTGAGCTGCATACCTACATATATATAAATGTATATATATACGGTGCTTTTTTGAAATACAGAACACGTATGTGCATATAAGAGTGACAGCTGTGAAACAGTTGAAATAATCTTGAAAATACTCTGCAAACGCCCTTGAATCCAGAAAAAATGTGTGTCAGGTGTGGTTAAAAGTTGTATAGAACCCCACTTTTTTAAGATTGAAGTTGGTGCCAAAGTTTGTTAGGACTGACTCTTGGTAACTAAATAAGATCACATGATGATATCATGAGATAGGTTTGTAATAAGTACATTTTGACCTAGCGCATGTCATTAAACTACTTTTTGTCAAGTTAATGGTTCTTGTTGTTCAACTAAGCCTCCATTTCAACAGCAAGTTTTTCTTCAAGGTTTATTCTTTATTTATTTGTATGTTTGGTTCGAACTTCACCTATCCGTAATGTTTCAATGGAATGTTTGCGAAGATAGTAACATTCCACAGAAATGTGTGGAAACAAATAAAATTTATAGGGGGAATCACCGAATAAGTAAGAAAAATATGCAAAACTCTTTATCTGTCTTTCACACTAAAAAAGATAATATCAATTCAAAGATAATTAAAATCGTTTGAAGTTTGTGAAAAATGTTGGAAAATCGCAACTTAGAGATCTCCAATATTAAAACTGTTAAAAAATCCTTAAACCTTTATAAAGAGGTGGTCAAATATGTAAGAGCTAAAAATAGTAAGACTTTGACCAAATTTTAAAATTCTTGATTTATTCTTCAAAATCTATGTTGGCCCCAATAAACTTGTGAAAACGTTTTTTTCCAACCCTCGAAACAGTTGTTAAAGTCAATTTCAATACGCGTAGCGATTCACTTTTAATGAGCTAAACCAGGCAAATACGTTGGTTGCGACACGATATTGGTAGAAAATTTGGCGAAAAACTCACGAAGAATTGATGCAGTATGGCGACGGTGCAATATCGTGATGCAAAAACTAAGAGTTGTCGGCCCATAATTCCAGACTCTTTTTATACACTTGCGACCAGTTGCTACAGATTTGTTCACCTAACCGTTGTACGTATCACCTAAAACTAAACGAGATACATACATACACGTATATGTATGTGGGTTTATATATATTTATAAATGATCAGGGTGACAAGAAAAGTTGAAATCCGGGTGACTGTTTGTCTGTCCGTGCAAGCTGTAACTTGAGTAAAAATTGTGATATCTCGATGAAACTTAGTATGCGGGTTCCTTGGTAATCTCGATTTCATAAATGGGCCTAATCGGGCCACTGCCACGCCCACAAATCGCCATTAACCGAAAACCTATAAAGTGCAATAATTAAACAAGGGACGTAGACATCGCTTACGTGATTATAGCTGAGTTAACAACAGCCAGTCGTTTCTTCTTTTCGCTACGTGGCGTCAATTGAAGATTCCAAGCGAAGCCAGGTCCTTCCCCACCTGGCCTTTCCAACGGAATGGAGGTCTTTCTCTTCCTCTGCTTCCCCGGCGGGGGACGAGAATAATGAGTGACTTACAGAGTTTGGTTTTGTTCGTCGAGAGAGGACTTTACTTCTCAATTGCCTACTCTATCTAAAGTAGCACCTGTCCAAATCATTTAGAAAACATAAAAATTTCTTTTACACCCATTCACGCGTCTTCAATACCGCCGTGTCTCAAATCAATGAAATCATTGTCCGAATATCAATCGGGTCACATTATTCTCTGTAGCTGGAAATCAGTGAGTTTTTTATGCTCGTGGAACGGAAAGGAGTGTTTGTTCGAAAGAAATGTATAAACAAGGAACACAAAGGCTTTCTTCGATTCACTAGCGTTACTCTCCAGCGAATCGAACAAGCTGTACCAGCTGCTCAAAACAAACTGACAGTACTTGCGGTGCAACCCAGCGAATGGTTGAAAACACTCCAGCTCTGAGAGTATTCGACGCAGTAAGCGCCGGGGGAGCCGTCAGGAAGAGGAGTCCACCAGTCCATTGGAAAGGTCGGGTGTAGAAGAACCTGGCTACACATGAAATCAATTGGCGCCAAACAGCGAAAAGGAAGAATGACTGGCGCGCTGTTGTAAACTCGGCCAGAACCGCGTAATTATCTCAAAGTTGTTATAACTTCTATAAATAACTTAAAGGAGTGTGAAACAAATAAGAGAGAAGTTCGAAGAAATTGTTGTCAATTTAATATCATTTATAGTTGATCAGATTGCCTAGAGGGCCAATCACTTGACTATCGAACAATCTCATGAAATAGTCGTTAAAAACGATACACAATGAAATTTCCAACAGGATTAACGTCTTGCATGGCGTAAACTTCAGCTCGTATAAATAACAAAGCTCCGGCTGACGTTAAAAAGGATCTCTAGGTCTATATACGGCGTGAAAGCTAGCTAGTGTAGGGTAACTAACGTAACCTAACCGAACATAATATCATTTCAATATGGTTTGTGCACATTTATGTTTTATTTATTACAAAACTATGTCTATAATTTAGAAACGGCCTAAAAACTAACACTTACTTAAAATTTACTTATATTCAAAATGTGTTTTTTTTATCAATTATTATCAGGTGGGTTTTGAACTTTGATGACTAGTCAAAAATAGCGAAATCTAATTCGGTTAAGCATATTTTGCGAGTACTGGGCCATACTATAAATTAAATGAAGCTAAATCATGATTACTTTGCTTATTTTAAACGATGAATAAGAGCTGATGACCTTCCCTATAGATGATGCATTCTTATTAGACTTAATTGGCACGATTATGTAAGTTTCTGAAACGTGATCGCAAAAATTCCCTAGGTACTATAATATTAAGTCAAATGCTGATAAGGAATACTCAATTAAATTAAGAATTTATAATAAACATAATAATATTAACAAATACATAGAACCGTTATTTAGTTTTGGAATTGTGTGAAAACAAGCTAACATATGTATGTACATAGGTGGCGTTATTTTTTAATGAATAGTTCAAATGCTAACTGGCACACGCCATCAAAAAACATCAAGATAGAGGATGTTTTAAATGTTCCATTGTCTAGGAGCAAAGTACTAGTTGTTAAAATTTACCGCCATGAGGGCAACTCATGTCTGAAAACATATGTATTTCGAATACTGAAATTGTACTAAATGTACCATAAAACTGTTTTTTGTCATAAATCAAATATAAACACTACTTTATTAGTTTGCTCGCAATTTTAGTCGAATAATTTTCGTTGCTAAGCTGATAAAGTCTGTTGCACAGTGTAACGAAACGTAAGTTGTACGAGGGCTGCTATATAAATATATATTTTTTTTTTTCGTTGGATTTGGCTCGTCTTGGAAGACCCACACGGTCGATTGCTGTTTTGTTTCAGATCCATGATTCGTCACCTGTGACGATCTTATAAACGTCTTTTGAAGCACCGCGATCGTATTTTTTCAGCATTTCTTTACACCAATCCACACGAGCCTTTTTTTGTGCGGGATCCAACGAGAACAAACCTTTTTTACGGCCAGGTGTTCATGCAATATCGAATGTATGCTGGTGGGAGAAATGCATAGGCATGCCTCTATCTGAAGGTATGTTACATGACGGTCTTGCATTATCAGTTCACGTACGGCATCGATGTTTTCTGGCACAACGGCTGTTTTTGGACGACCTTCACGGAATTCGTCTTTGAGCGAGCGTCGGCCACGATTGAATTCGTTGTACCAGTTTTTCACAGTGCTATAGGATGGTGCTTCATAGCCATACAAATATTTTAGTTCATCGATGCACTCTTGTCGTGATAATCCACGTCGAAAGTTGTGAAAAATGATCGCACGAAAATGTTCACGAGTGAATTCCATTTTTTGGCCGAGATGAATTTTTTTATTCCCTGTGAATAAAACAACTCACGATTAAATGACAAAACGTTCTGGGTGATACTATGCTAAAAAATGTCAAACTTTTCAATGGAAATGTCAGATTGCACCTGGCAGCAGCCTATGTACATATGTACATACGAGTATATTCCATTATGTTTTTTGTGAAAGCTTATTTAATGCACACTAGAGTTTTCAATATGAAAGAAGTGAAAACTCTGACACCAGCCAAAAATGAACTCATTGAGGCATGAAAACCGTTAATCAGATTGTATTTAAACCAATGTAATAATAAATTTTTTCTGTTCCATATGTTCTTCAGCATAGAGTTTAACTTCTATTATTCGACTGCGTACTTTTTTGTCACAATGTTTAACGAAAGAATTAAAGCTTGTTTAAAATGTATTTTATATTTCATGAGATATTTTTATCTTAGATGATCTAATGACTTTCTGACATGCCTAAGACAGCAAAAGACTCTATGATCGTATGGTCTACATAATTTGCCCTGAGACAGATGCCGTGCTTGAAATAGATATAAAAAAAATTCTAGAATATGCTAACTTAGCGGTAAATTTACTGGCCCGGAGTGCAGCATCCTTCAGACTCCAGACGAGTTGAGTTCTAGCAGCGAGTTACTTTATGATAAGACTAAATTTAACTTGGCACTGCTGAACCGTAGGTAACTGCATAGATGAGCTGGATATTTATGCACTGCTCTCTTAGTGCGCTGTTCTACTTTATAACTACGCTTCACGGAGCATTACCAGCGCCGATGTGATGTCGGATTTTTTCAGATTTTTGAACATCCAACCCCAACATTTTCCCCTGAATGCGCGAATTTTTGGAACGGCATATGTGCTACCAACGGCTCTTACGCTGTGGCAAAATCCTTTAGATCCATGGCCACCTTTGGTGAGATCTAGTAAGCTCTTTGCTCTCAGTAAGACTGTGGTCGTTCTAGTAGATAAGTGCCTTACCACTGTAAGATTGAGAAGCTTACAAGATGTCAGCTGCAGAAGCTGTACAAGTGTGGAAGATGGTCCCGCATTAGTGAGATAGTGGGAATAGAAATTAATTTGTATTGATCTGAAGCTACTTTGCCGACTAATAAGATCAGAAACAATATATTTTGTTATTGTTATATTCTAAAGTACAATAATCTAAGTGAGATCCCCATTTTGAGAATTTGCTATTGAACTTAACCGAAGCTATAATGCCCCTCCAAGGTGCAGTTCTTATAACAACTACATATATTTATAGCTAATTCTGAAGACTTAAAGAGTCAACTGTTCACATCAAACGGACACCCGTACCCCGCTGACATCGAAGTAGTAACGAGGTCGTTCTCCATTGTGATCTTGTGTTCTAGCACTGGAGCTATTAACTTTGCAGGCGCTTAGCAGGCGTTGATCGATGACTAGCTCCGGTGCGATTGCGTGATCCTTCTGACCTAAAGTAGAACGTAGGAAATCTACCGAACGGTTCGCCCTTAGTAAAGATCATCTTACCGCAATCGCAGGAGTTCTTACTGGACATTGTCCAATAGGCTACCATATTATAAGGCTAAAAATCCAGTTGAACTGAATTTGTCAAAGTTGTTTTGAAGAAGGTGAGTTGCAAACATTCAGGGTCATCTCCACCACTGTCCAGCCTTTGCAAGACTGAGGTTGAAACATCTCGGCAGTCTTACCTTGACGAAAAACGCTGCGTGGTCTCTTTTAAATTTGTCGTTCGCCTAAGTGAGTACATGACACTGTGCGTCACTGGCTTGTTCTAATCGTTTCAAATTGTGAATTTCGTCACTGCTCTTGCTCCAAAGTTCAAATATTTTTCGACAAAAAGCAAAAACAAAAATATAGTGGAATTTGCTACACATTTGTAAACAAATATAAGGTGATGCCAATTAGCTGATAATTGCAAATGCGCTTATAAAATTAATCACCAAAGTTTATTTTTAGCAACAATTTCAAAGCCATATTTTTTAGATATGGTGTTTAGTATTACATTTTATAAATTGTGTATAATATATACATACGTATGTACATATGTGAATGTAAGCATATACATATGTACATATGTATATATGTACGCAGCGAATTTGTGCCAAAGTTGATTTGTGCAACTTTCTCATCTTTGTTTTATACTCGCTTCTATAAAATATGTGCCGACCTCTGCATTTAGTTTGCATCTCACCGCATGCCGGAATTAAAATGAAAATTCCAGTTTTTAACCGATGAGCGCATTCTTTAAGAGCAAACAAATAAATAAGCACATACAAATTAACTCAGTTAAGCTCTTGCTCTTCATAAAATATCCCTCAACTACGCGCCACACGCTTTGTACTACGAACTCAGAGTCCAATACTCCAAATTTGTCATATGAGGTGACATAGAACTGTAGTTTCCTACCCATGCACACTTACAGACACGTCGGAAAACTAAGCGAGGGAGTAGCCGTTGACTCAACCAACTTATTCGCCCCAAAAGCCCGCAATACGAGAAACTAACTCAGCAAATGGGGAGAGCGCCAAAATGTGAGCGATAAGCCAACAGCGAATTTGGGTACGATCGTGTTAGCAACAAGCGCAAATGCAGCTCTCCATAGCAAAAAGCTATGGAGCGCTCACTCAATTCGGCCTGCATATGCGCGTGTGCTCGCCTGGGCTGCGGCTTTTGCTCATATAATACCCAAGTGCGGAGCTACGAACCAGTCAGAAGCGTGTCACATTCGTACGTGAGAGTTTAGTAGCGAATCTAACGAGCTGATTTTATAAAAATTCAAGTACATTTTTTCCAAGTAAAAGACTGTGAAATTGTGCAATTTCAAAAGCAAGTGCATAAAACCTAAAAAATAAAAAAAATTGAAGAACTTCCTGGTGCAAGTGCATAATATTTTAAAGTGTTCGAAGCACAAAATTTATATAAGTAATAAAATAACAAAAAATTAAAATGGCTGCAAGTGCGAACGAAAGCAAATCTACAGTGGCTCCGGCCAATGGCACAGTTGCCATCGAACAGGCCAAAGATGTGCAGAATCTTTTGCCACATTTAGAATCGCTGGAGCGTATTATCAAGTTACCAGTTGTGGGCGCGGCCTGGGACAAGAGTCAGGATGTCTACCAAAATGTCAAAGGTATGTAGCGCTGTTTAGTATACCAAACGGTATATTGGCTGGAAGTACGTGCAGTTATTTTTTCTTTCGAAATTTGGTTTTGCGTAACGGTAATGCAAGCACAGCGCCTACCAGTTATGAGAAAATGTGGGAGGATTTTGAACTTTTCTCGACAATTTCGCTACAACAATTTTTTTTTTCGAACTTAATTCTGGATATGGTAGTGTTGCATATAGGTTAAATCACTTTTACCTTCTGACTCCATCAAATTTTTACTGCGGTTTTCGCACAATTTCACTCACATCCATATATAATATGATAAATACATATGTACATACATACATAAGTATGCAAGCAGCTAACCCATGTGAGCGCTGCCGACAGCCGGCACCCGCTTGCTTGCTTGCTTTCGTGACCACAACGTCGTCGCGTTACCTTCATAGGCCATTCGCTTTGACGAGAACTACAAATAACAAGAAAATGCGAGAGTAGTGCGCTCAAGCCGTCTACGTGCAAGTCTCAAAAATATAGAATAATACTATATGTACATGTATTCTATATGTATACTTATGTATAAGTATGTACCAAAAACTTAAGTGATTACAAATACAGAGGCATTTATGTGCTCACATACATACATATAAGTGTATTTACCATGCCGTAAATTGAATTGAGTAAATAGCAGGGCGCTGAGGTTCAGATATTTAGTGCAAAATTACAAATGCGTTATGGTGTGTTTATGCGCGCGATCATATGACGCTTGTACTAACAAACATTTTATTTTATTACATTTAGAAGTTATTATTTTTATCGTAAATATTTTTATAGAGATATGTTTTCTTTTGATGTTGTTTATAGAAAGCGGCAAGATTTGGTGTCATTTTTCGTTTTATTAGAAATATTGTATTTAGCATGAATTATGCGCTGGAAAAATTCAAATAAAAAAAGAAATGAATTTTTATTAACTAATACTAAGCCCATACATACATTTCTATGTATGTATGTATGTAAGTATATAAACTATTTCAATATATGGAGTTACTTGAATTTCATAACTGAGTTTCAGTTAGGCATTACATTGACTTATTTTTTAACTTCTTATTCAAATTCATTTGTATAAATCTTCATAATAATAGTACTTTATTTAGAAATGCTTCAAGCTTATAACCGATTTTTAGTTGTTTTTTATTTAACTATTTTTGTTATTTCATTTTTTTTGTTTCAATCTTCCCATTCAAATTATAAAGTGCTTTTTGTAAATATTCATTTACAAGTATGACTCTAAAGATTACTTTTTGCCATGCTTTTTAAAGAAACATAATTTATAGAAAAAATTTAGTTCAAAAAAGTCGTTAAATAATTTTTAAAATATTTCATTCATTTTTAAAATAATAATATATCTTCAAATTTTTTATTAAAAATAAATTTTGAATTTTTAAGTACAAAAAATTACATAAATTCCATAAAGTTCTTAAAAATCCTAACTATTAAAGGAAGGTGAACTTTGGTATACTAAAATATTTTCGTCTATAATATTTTTACGAAAGTACATTTCATTTAGTTAATTTTTAAATAAATTCGTTACATTAAAACTAATTATGTATACGCTGAACAGGACCAGTCTGTCTGCCTGTATACGAGTATACGCATTTTTGAGAATTTTTTCAAAATTTATTGGCCAACTTCAAAAAAGTTATGAATTTTGCTATTTTTTGCTAAAAAATGGCTTTTTTATATTCAAATAGCCATAACTTTTGTAGAAATTGACTTTTGGGGACCATTTTTTTTTATTTTTGTTTTTGAATGAACTTTTCGAAAAAATACTCGAAAAAAATTTAACACGATCAATTATATAAAATAATCGGTTTTTTAAGTAAAATCATAATTTTTTTTTTTTGATGTTCGCCAGTTTTTTTTTTATTTTTTGTTTCCTCAAAAAAACTTCAATTAAAATGACAACTATCCCTGCTAATCCCGGAGTGGGCCGATTTTTTTAAATATTTTTTTTTTATTTATTTAAAATTTTTTTGTATATAAATTTTTTAAATTATATTATTTCTATAAATTTCAATTAATTCATATAGTTACTGTTTTTTCTTTGAATAAAAATATTTTAACTTTCGATTTATTTATTTTAATTTTAACTAAATATATTTTTATTGTTTTGGAGTAAATTATTTTCTTATTGCCCTTTAATTAATTATTTTTAATTTTTGTGTATTTTTTATACTCCACATTTGGTTTTTTTTTTATATAAATTATCTTGTATTCATTTTATTATTGTTCCGGCCACTTATTCCGTTTTATGATTTGTTCTCTACCTTAATGCTGGGTATTATTTCAATTCTTCGAATATTTTAATATATGTATGTTTGTACATACATATACATACTTACATATGTACAATCTACGCATGATTTTCCTCTCTTCTGCCCCAACTTATTTCTTCTGGAGCCTTCCAACACGTCTTGACCGCTTTAATTGCTTGATAAAAGCCACTAACAAAACAACAACAAACAGTAATCGCTGCTAAATTGAACTCAATTGAAGTCAATTGCACTTTAAGCGATCAAATTCACCCGGCTCCAAGTAAACAACAACTGTGTACACATAGTACACCATATATGTATACAATTTTATATGTATGTGTGTAAGAAAAAAAAAGGTAGACAATCGGTATGCTGATGAAAATTATTGAAATTTAATTAAAATTCGCGCAGAAGTTTATATACAAACATGTGTATATGTATTTAGCTTTACATATATTTATGAGAGAAGATGTTCACTTTGGTACGTGCATACATTTGAACATAATAAAATATTTTATTTCAACTGTGATTTTTTTTTAAATAAATGTACATTTTGTTTTAAATTTTTATTAATATTTTTATAAAATTTTTTTTCCATTTAATTTTTTTTAAATAAATATATTTTTCGTTTTAAATTTTGTATTAATATTTTTATACAAATGTCTTCCATTTAATTTTTTTTAATAAATATATATTTTGTTTTAAATTTTTTATTAATATTTTTTATAAAAATTTTTTAATTTAATTTTTTTTTAAATGAATTATTTGTTGCTAGTTTTACCATATGTATAAGTATATAAGGGAAAAGATTTTTATTTTAGCACATGTACTATGTATAGCTAAAAAAAAATTTTATATATATATGTATGTATTAAAAAAATGTATTATTTAATATTTATTAAAAAAAAATATCTTTTTTTAATATTTAATTGGTTCATCTAAATAAAAATAATTTGATTTGAATATGCCATTGCATACAAAAAAATGTCTAATAAAAAAATATAAAATTATTAAAAACAATATAAAAAGTTAAAAAAAAAATCTAAAAAATGTGTAGATATTTAAGCATGTATTGTATTATTCACTTTTTATATAAAAAATTTGAATAAATTTCAAAAAATTAGTCACGTTTTCCATACGCTCATTAAGTAAGGCAAGTGCTCACTTCCTTTGTGGGCTTACCATATTGTTCATTACGCTGCTTAATAATATGTATATACATATAAATTTATTATAAACATTTAGGCGTGTATCTAATGGCATCAAAGTTGTACCGAGCAAAGTCCGAAGGTCAAAATGCACTTACAAATAAATACAAGCGAACAATTTGTAAATTTTTTTCTACAAATTTATTTTTGTATTCTCTGTGCACTCAAGTATGTACGTACTTACACATGTATGCACATAAGTTTTTATTTAAAATGCGAATATTTACCTTTTGCTTGCGCCAATAAACGCATGTTTTCAAATACCGCCATGTATATACACACATACATATATGTATGTATATATTTGAATATACAATGTGTATGTGCATACAGTCAAATGTGCATGTTTTCAAATTCATTTCTCTTTTGGCTGTAGCTATACACGTAAGTCATACATATAAACATATTTCATTATGCTAATTTTGCCACATGCGAACTGAACTTTGGACTGTTTTTGCGCGACTGGTTTGCCATTAAATATATTCCGAACAAAAACATAACTCTGCCGGAATATTTGTATAGACACGTTAAGGTGGGTCGTAAATTGTTTTATTCAAAGCAATTTAAATATTTCAAAAATATATGTATATGCATACATTTGTACATTCATATATTTGCGACGGATAACCTTGACAGTTGTTGTAGTAAACCTTTCACTTAATTACTTTGATTCAAAACTCTTTTAAGAGCTGATTTTTAAGTATTTATAGCTTTTTATGAGCTGTTTATATATATATATATATGTATATTTCAGTAAATTTTGCTTAGCATCAACTTGACGGAAGTTAAAAAATAATTGAAATCTGAAACCAGACATTTATCAATTGCAAAATTTTTCTTATTTGTGTACAAATCACTCTGACAGCCAGTATTTTTTTGGTTAGCTTATGTTAGGCAAGTTCAATGGCCATCGAAAACATTTTTCTTATTTGAGTTTATTCATTCTCAGCGCCCATATTTATTTAATTAGCTTAGTTTAGGTTAGGTTAGTGGTCCGTTGTTGAACGTGAGATTATATTTGGATAATTGAGATGAGTATTGTTAAAACTCTCATACAGCCCATCGTCTTCAGTCCAGTAAAAAATTTGCTAAGGTTGGTTCAACTAAATGACTAAAAGAGAGAGAGCTCACAAATGCTACTGCAAAAAGAAACTTAAAATCACATTGTGAAAATAAAATATTATGTTTAATTTTTATAATTAACAATGTCAATAACAATAAAAAGTACCGTTAAATAAGATTTTATTTAAAAACGAATGACACAGGCGTATAAATATTATAAAAGTCTTCACAATTGCTTGCCAGTACGGATGGGTTTATTTAATCGCCGTGAAATTATTGAAATAAAATCACTCGTAGTTGATTTTCGTCTTGAAAGTTTTCGTAAGAATACAATTTTAATTTTAACAAGAAAAAATATTTTTTTAAATAAAAAATAATATATTTTATATAGAGTTGAACTTCCACAGATCGAACTGCTTTAACTTGAAGTTCTCCATAACTCGAACTCTTGAATGTGCGATAGATGACAAATTTCATACAAACTTTCTTCCAAAACTCGAGATCTCTCTGAATCTGTAGCTATATTTATAAAAAGTACGTGTAACAAAACGAGTGTAAGATTCAATAAAATTATGATTATTCAATCCTAAAAAATGTATATAATATCTTTCATACAAATAATAGAATGTGAAAAATTATACTTACTTATTTTAAAAAAATTTAGAAAAATTTCCTAATTTTCAAATTTCCCTGAGTTTTACTTAAAAAATTAATTTTTACACCATTACAGTTTTGAAAAAAAAATATTTTTTGCTATATTTTTCTAAATTTTCTACAAATCATTATTATAATAACCTCCAAATAGTTAGTCAATCGTAACAATTTTATCTACTGTTTTTTCTTGTCAAAAACCGACCCATCCTAACGCATTTATATTTCACGTAGACATAATCGCCAAAAACTTACTAATATGCACACAATATTCTATATATAAACACATTATTATGGCAGTCCATACCACTTTTTCTTTAGTTTTTTTTTCATATGCCAAATTGCTATATTTTTTAACGCCATTTTTCTCAGTGTTGGTGTGTATTATATTCGCAAACATTGCTTTTTGTGTAGTGTTGTTTTCATTATTTTTTTCTGTTATTTAATTTTTTGCGGCTTTTACGCAGTAAGAAAAAGCACACTTTGTTATTTTTAACTATTAACTGACGTCAACTGATTGGATTATGGAATGAAACTAAAAACTGTCTATCATTTTTCATGTGATTCATGCGATCTGGAAAAAATACATTTTTTGCTTAAAAGACGCAATAGAAATGAGCTTAGTTTAGTTGATTGATAGCGGTATGTTGAAGTGCGGTTTAGGCCCCGCTTCGTGAGTAGTTGATTTGAATGAATAATTGTTTTTATTTGCATGGTATTTATTGACTTGTTAATGTCAATAAATGTCACAAATGTATGTGCGTGATACATTTCAAAATAAAGGCCAGTTCGTTTGAGGTGTTTTGAGGTTATGCATAAGTATACTCGAATTAGTTATTATAGAAGTTACTAAAGTAAAAGTATTCTGAAATCGAAGTGATAAACTTTTGTGCGAAATATATGTAGTCTCTCCATAATAATATTATATTACTAGAGGACCCGCTTACGTTTTACTGTGGCTGATACATAGATAGTACTACTAATGCCATCTATATGATTTCTATTAGTTAGATTATAAGTATTAGTTAAGGAATAATCGCATTTTTGATGAAGCAACAAAAATGAATCAAAAAGCATTTCGTGCGTTAAGAAAGAATTGGTTTTTGGGGTAAAAATACTATTGAATTTGGGCTATGCATCAGTGAAATCAATCGAGTCCAATCGATTGTCAGCCTGGTGGACTGCATATTAAGAAACGGTTCTCAAGCGTGGAAAGACAAAAAAAGGTTATGGCATCAGTCTTTTGGGATGCCCGTAGTATGTTATTCATCGAATGATAAATGAGCCAGTTTTAATTCATTGCATTGTGTATTTGATTGCAGTTTTATTCTACCATTCCCAATATTTAGCAATTTTATTATTTTTCAGGAAGGATCAGTTTGAAATTATACGCATATACATATGTATTCACCGTTCCCGTTTAAACATTGCATTGCTCTGTGCAATGCTTCGAAGATTTCTGTATATCTTAAATTTATCAACACTTCAATGCCAGACCTTTTGCAATTTTAAATTGACTGTCAAGATACCCTCTCCAATAGTTAGCAGGTATGAAAACAATGTTATAGCTACCCATAGATGTATTGAATGACCCAATTTATTAATTAAGAACGAACAACTCTATCCACAATATAAAAACTTGATCCACAGATGTCGCCTTTTACTTTGGCATCGTTTTCTTTAATGCACGTTTACGCCAATTTAAGGTTTGAATATTGGATACTGCGATGGTAGCGCCATCTATCGGTCAAACATTTCAAAATTAATAATTGATTAAAAATGAACAAATAATAACTTAAAAAACATTTTCCAGTGGACCAAATTGTAAGTCTAAACCATTCTCGAATCTCCTTGAACATACACACAAAATTTCATCAAAATCGGTCCACCCATTTAGGAGCAGTTCAAATGCAAACACACGGTCAGAAGATTTATATATATAAAGATTAATATTGCTCTACAACAAAGTTATTAAAATCTAAATTTAATAAAATAGCATAAATTCATGTTATGTGAATAAGTATAATCTACAACTTTGTAAAGTTTATCGAAATCGAACAAAATCAAGTTCTTGTACGGAAAAATTTGAGCAAACGAATTTATATATTTTATTTTTATGTAATAATAATTAATTTTTTTTAAACTACGAAAAAATATTTTAATATTCTAAATAGATAACTTTTTGAATAATTTCTTGTTTTAAAATTATTTGGTTGTAATTTTAATTATTTATACTAACTTTATTTTTTTAAGTTATAAACAAAAAATAATTATTCTTAATAAAAATTATACATATTGTTTATATTAATTATTATTTACTTTAACCTATATTTTTGAAAATTAATTTTTATAACTTTTCGCAATTAAAATTACAAATTAAAATCTTGTCGAAAAGAACACTCATTCCAAAGTAGTTCATATGTATGGCTTCCATCTAAAAACGCAATAGTTATATTATTTGATTAGAACTTTCTAGACTCATTACGCTTATAAATTGCTCATTTCATAGGAATAGTGTCGTAAAAATTATTGTACAATACAAAATGCACTTTACACTCCATAAATTTAATCTAGAAAGTTTGCTTTGCGGTAGCGATGAGTTAACAAGAGCATATTTGTACATACTTATGTACAACTTTATATGTATATTATGTATGTATATTTTTTTGTGTGACTGTATAAAAAACTCCATTCAACCGGCCGCTATTGATTTAGCTGAGTAGAACTGATAAAAAAATTGCAACAAATAGTAACTGAAATAAAACAAAAACAATTCAATTATACGTTAACAGTTCTGGGTAGTGTGGGCTGTTTCTGCTCTGAATTATAGACATACATACATACATATGTATACGTACGGTATATGTACGGTTATAAATATTTTTCTGCTGGTTATATAGATAAGCAGTGAAATAATAATTGCAAAATGAGAAAATATAGAGCAACAGTGATACATATGAATTTACATACATATGTACATATATATACTATGCATATGTAGGTACATATAATATTCGTACATATACATATGTATGCTAGTAATAATACTATGAGCAAAAAACAGTAAGACTTTGTACATAATTTTAAAATTCTTTATTCTAAAAAATCTAGGTAAACCCCCTTGGCCCCAATACACTTGGGCAAACGTTTCTTCGAATCGTCGAAACAGTTGTTATAGCCAACTTTCGGAATAGCCTTCAAAGCGCATAGCGAATCACGTTTTATGGCTTAAATTGCCTCAAAACCCTTTCCCTGGAGCGGTTGTTTGAGTTTGCTAAATAGCCAGAAATCACGCGGAGCTAAATCAGGCGAATACGGTGATTGCGGCACGATATTGGTTGAAAATTTGGCGAAAAACTCACGAAGAATCAATGCAATTTGCGACAGTGCATTATCGTGGTGCAAAAACCAAGAGTTGTCGGCTCATAATTCCGACCACTTTTTACGAATAGCTTCACGCAAACGACGCATAACAAGCAAATAGTATTCTTTGTTGACAGTTTGGCCGGTCGAAAGGAATTCGAAGAACACTACATATCAATAATCGAAGAAAACTGTCAACATAGCCTTGATTTTCGACCTGGTTGATCTTTCATAATAATTTTCACTGATTCTTTTGATATTCTAACGTTGCCAGTAAGATCTCCGACCGTTAACCGTCGATTCTCAAACACCACTTCCTTTTTTAGATGTCACGAGACCTCACTTATCTTGAATACAACTATACTATATATGTACCTCAACTGAACATAACTTCTTTATACAGCTACATACATAAAATTAACCTTATTGCATAATTTTTGACTAAAAAAGTCATTCTGAGGGAGGGGTCGGGTATATATAATGTAGAAATAGACAATTTTTGTTTCTTTGAGGACTACATAAATATGTTTCAATTTTTTTAAATTTTATTTTTTTATTCACAAAAAATTTGTTATATTTTAATTTTTCGCTTACAAAATGACAGTTATTTCATAACAGTTGTCTATGGTGAGTTTTGCTTAACTCTCACGCAAGAAAATTTGAAGAGTAAGCCTTTTGTTTTGCTTTTGCGATCTGAAAGTAACGTGAGAATATCCTTTGTCAAGACACTCTAATTGAGCGATAAAAATAAAAATAAGATGTAAGGGTTGGTTTGTAAGAAAAAATATACATTGAAAAATTTGTATTAAACTGGATTCTTTCCCATTTCCCACTAATTGTTACGGTCTCTGCTTCCATATAGTAAATAAATTTTTTAAAGAAAATCACTTCTTCCGATAATTTTGTTCAAAAATGTCTATAAAAGAAATGACGTCCAAATATGACTGATAAAATCTTCATGGCAGCGATCAGTCTTCATAGACGCGCACTTGAACTTTGGTTCGGGAAATCCAAAGTTTTCAGTTTGAGTGTTATTTGTATGAAATTGTGGCGCCATAAATGATTTGAGCGATTTATTAAGTATTTATTAGCAATAAAGGTGATAATTTATTAAACGCTGCAGAGAAAAATATAACACGTGATAAGTTATATGTATGTACTATATATGTATATGCCCAACAAATCCGCTCGTAATCACCACCAGCTTAAATAACCATAAAATCGTGTATATTAATTTTAAACCGCCAGCACAAACAAACATACAATAGAAAAGTTGGAAATTTTATATATTATATATAAATTATAAATACATACATTCACATTAAACTAACACTTTCTCATTCTCCTTTGTAGGCCGCAATCGCGTCTTCAACTGGGCGCTCAACGCCGCTGAGGATTGCGTCTCGCGCGCTGTCGTCACCGCCGCACCGATTGTCTCGAAACTGGATCGTCCCATACAGTATGTCGATCAGACGCTCGTCAAGGGTATTGACAAGCTGGAAGTGTCCGCACCCATTATTAAGGACACACCACAGGAAATTTACAATCAAGCTAAAAACAAAGTGGTCGAAGTCGTGCAGCCACATATTGAACGCGTAACGAAATTCAAAACAGCTGGCCAACAGAAAGCGGCTTCTTTGAAGGATTTGGCGTGGGCCAAGGCTAATGAGGTGTTGGCTACGCAGTATGGCAGTCTGGCGGTTTCGGGCGTTGATACCACAACCGCTTTGG
The DNA here is from genome assembly GCF_023373825.1 of Bactrocera dorsalis. NCBI lineage: Eukaryota > Metazoa > Arthropoda > Insecta > Diptera > Tephritidae > Bactrocera > Bactrocera dorsalis. Next base: position 13,900,493 of record NC_064306.1, on the reverse strand, counting down.
CGGAGCGTCTGCTTGAATACTATTTCCCCAAAAGCGAAGGCGATGTCGAGGAGGAGAATGGTGAGTGTAGACAATTTGCATTGTTGTTGTAAATAAGGAAAGCGCTTGTCTTTAATACTAGTAATCATTTTTGACATCACATGCTAACGCAAAGCTTATGCTTACATTTTTTTGAACATTATACATAGCAGTATTATGAAAAGATTTGAAGAAAAAGTATGAAATAATGTATTGTTGATTGAGTAGTTGCCATCGAACAGCTTAGTACATCTTTGGTTAAGGCTACATTAGGTAATTTAGCTATTTAATATCAGTTTGTATTTTTTTCAGTTCCCTTAATGTCTTTGTTTACATTAATTTGACATTTCTTCGCTTGAAGTGAAGTGTGAATTGGTGGTTACCGTATGCCATTTTATATTTATAACCCGAACGGATATACCCTTAGTTTTCGAGTTATAGATCTGAAATTTTGCTCAAGTCCTTTTCATATCATAAAAACTGAGCGACCAAAATCATGATAAAGATCTTTATACCCTGAACAGGGTATATTAGGTATGTCACGAAGTTTGTAACACCCAGAAGGAAGCGTCGGAGACCCTATAAAGTATATGTACATATACATACATATACTCGTATAAATCATCAGTATGTTGAGCTGAGTCGATTTAGCCATGAACGTCTGTCTGTCTGTATATATACGAACTAGTCCCTCAGTTTTTAAGATATCATTTTGAAATTTTGCAAACATCATTTTCTCTTCAAGAAGCTGCTCATTTGTCGGAACTGCCGATATCGGACCACTATAACATATAGCTGCCATACAAACTGAACGATCGGAATCAAGTTCTTGTATGAAAAACTTTCACATTTGACAAGATATATTCACGAAATTTGGTATAGATTATTTTCTAAGGCAACAATGTAATCTCCGAAGAAATTGTTCAGATCGGTTAACTATAGCATATAGCTGCCATACAAACCGAACGATCGGAATCAAGTTCTTGTATGGAAAACTTTCACATTTGACAAGATATATTCACGAAATTTGGTATAGATTATTTTCTAAGGCAACAATGTAATCTCCGAAGAAATTGTTCAGATCGGTTAACTATAGCATATAGCTGCCATACAAACCGAACGATCGGAATCAAGTTCTTGTATGAAAAACTTTCACATTTGACAAGATATATTCACGAAATTTGGTATAGATTATTTTCTAAGGCAACAATGCAATCTCCGAAGAAATTGTTCAGATCGGATTACTATAGCATATAGCTTCCATACAAACTGAACACATAGTTACTAACAGAAATGCACCTGTGAAGGGTATTTAGCTTCGGTGCAACCGAAGTTAACGTTTTTGCTTGTTTTTTTTTTATTTTTACTGTCAAAAATATGTTTCACAAAATAGTTTGCTTCATACATTTTAAATATTCCTATATTATATATTTTAAATTACAATTAATATAGATTTATATATCTGAAATTAAAAAAAATAAATTTTCTATAAAGTTAAACATGTTAGAAAGCTTTGACTAACTTAATTTTTTTTGTTAATTTTACATTTTTAAATTATACATATAGTACGTATATATATATATGTATATATATATTTTTTTTAAACAAAATTCTAAAGTGTTTAAATTTATGTTTTTTCAATAATTTTTCTTTTTTAACAATTTTTCTATTTAAACAAAATAGTATTAACTTTTTTATTATTATATTATAATTTCATATTTTTTCACTAATATTTTCTCCTTCAACATTATGCTCATCAACCTCGTTTATTGCACATCCTTTCGATTTCCAATTGATATTATTATTTGTACGCCTTTTTTCTTGCACCTTTAACGCTCCGCACTTAATTAAATGCCTTCTCTCTTTCCTTTTTAGTTTATAAAAATCAATTAACTATCAAAAGCCGTTAAACCATCCTATAACTAATAAAAAAAATTCAATATTACAATCATCAACGCATCGCTAAAATCAATCAATGCTAATAATTAAGCGCATTTAATAGAATTGTATGTGGTGACAGCGGGTACTGACTGCCTTTACTGTACGACAATAAATTTATATTGTTAAATAATTTCTTTTCTCAGATAATAAACAAATTGCTGTCGCGCAAAATGGCAAACACATTGAAAATGACAGTAAGTTGAATTATTTCTCCCATATTTTTGGCATGCAAATTTTAATAACAATTTCGAGAACTAAAAACAGTACATACATATCCATACAAATAACAATATATGCGTACATATGCAAGTACATATGTATATGGTCGTCTGTGTAACGTCACATGCATGCCATTTACTAACTGTGTTTCATTTAAAAATAAAAACAAATTATGTTTGCATAATATAAACACCGTTACAAAATCACAACACATGTCAGCTGACTTCAAATCGAAACAGCTGATTGCTCTTTATAACTGCAAGGTTTCCCGTCTAGAGGCAAGTATCAAAAACGGCTTATTTTGCTCGTGAATTCATAACAGCTGATTGCTCTCTATAACTAGCAGACCTCTACTGAATGAGAGAGGGTCAGTAAGGGATAGATTTTCTACTTAATTCAGAACAGCTAATTACTCTATTCAAAACAGCTAATTTGTCCCAATACCTTGAATGCCTCCAGCGATGAGTAGAGCGCTTCGTAACGATTTACTTTCCCTGTAATTTCATACACCTAATCTCACTATAAATACACCCTGCAAGTTTCATGAGGTGGTTCTAACAAAAGTGAATTTTTACAAAATTTCTTCGATATTAAGTATATAAAATTTAGGAACTAGAAGTCACGCAAATTCTGAAGTTTCAAAATTCTCACAATACGGTTTTTGAGGAAATTGATAGTAAATTTACAAGACATCTTATTAAAAACCATAGAAAAAACCTATTTTCGTCCTATATCTTGTACACTTTTTACACAATTTGCAAAATAAATTTTGTAAAAAAATTTATTGAAGTATTTTTCTGAATATTAAAAAACAACGAAGTTTGTTTTTTCGCCCCCAAGACGTTGCGCCCGAGACGACTTTTAAAAATAACATAATTTACTTAAAATGTGTGTTTTCATCTGGTTTTTATTCCTTTCTTTTTCCATTATTATTCTTTCTCAAAAGTGGGAACCCTCTTTCCTTACCACTCATTCATACATAATTTTAATTTTATTTGGTTTATTTTCTGTATGAAAAACTCTCACACCCTTACTCTCTCTCTCTTTTACTTATAGTCGATCAACAAGATGTTGAACTCGATCTAAGATTCTTAGTAGCTGCCTCCACTGTTTTCCTATCAATGTCGTTCCGCATAATTAGCGAACTTTTAGACTATGTTAGTCGAAATCCTGAAGTAATAAATTTAATCAATAGGGAAATTAACAATTTTATGGTAAGATAACTTATAATCGACTTATCTAAGTAATTGCTTAATACTGCTATAACAAATATTATTAACATTATTGAAAATATTATTTATTAAAATATCAAAGAATTTTATAAACTTCAAAAGTCGTCGCATTAATTCATTTATTAAGCTAAATATTGCAGTTTATGATTACATATTCATTTAAGTTATGTGTAAAGCCCGACGTAGTGCTAGGACAGTTCAGTTGCCGTTAGGAGTGGACCCTTGATATTAATAGGCCTGCCCACTATACTTATACTACCGAGGGCACGGTAAAATTTTAAAATCAATAAGTTATCATTATCATCGATTTCTTCCATAATTCGTCACATTGAAAAAAAAAGCAAATTTTTGGTAGCTCAAGTCAAGTGCTCGACGGATCGCGTGGTTTATCGGTAATAACAACTAATTCAACAGCGAAAGTTTTATTTAATATTGCTCTCAACACGCTACTCAAAAACTAAAGCGCTGTTTCATCAATCATTTTGGTCAGTTGTTGATGTCATAGTTCCTTTCATTTATATATCCTGAATATTTTTCAACTTATTCTAATTATTATTCTTTTTTTCTTCTCATTACAGTACCAGTTTCCGCCACCGAGGACCCCGTACTCCACACAGTACAGACTGTTGGCCGACTCTCCCACAAGATCTCGCGTCGTGTCTATCAGAACGTGTCCAGACAAATCAAGCGAATGCAAAAAGGAAATATAAATGACTATCTGAGCTCACTCATCGCCGCATTGAAATTGCATCAATACATCAATTTCATCAACTCATCCATGGGCACGAATGTCGAGCAGTCCATTGCCGACGTTAGTGCCAACAGCAATAACACAAACGTTGCCACGGCGAACAACAGCAACAAGACTACACCAACAACATCAACGGCTGTAGCGGCGGCACCGGCGGCGCCAACCACGCCCACAACTGCGTCGTCCGCTTCGCCAAACGCCTCATCGGCGACAAAGCGTAGCAACCAAAACAAGTCGCCGAATTCAACGCCGCCAAGGGCGAACTGAGCCATAAAAGCAACAAAAACAAAAATAATACATATAAATATTATTAAATAATTTACAAAATAATAATACTTGAATTGAGTAGAATTTAAAGCAAATGAATGCGCGTAAATATTTTATGAAAATTTATATTTTAAAAATATTTTTTATGCAAAAGTCAGCAGCAAGCGTTGAAGAAGTTTTCCTTTAAAAATTATATAAATATTTTTTAATGTGTAAAAGTGTTAATTTAAAACGGAATTAGGCGCCGTATATGGGCGGGCCTCTATGGCTCGGCGTATACTTTTCAAGCGAAAAAAAATAGAAAAAACACATACATATGTAATTGCAAAAGCACTACAGCGCCTAATCTTCTACACACATACATACATATATATATATTTGTATATTTGTCTATTTTAGACATTAAGCTCTTAATTTAAACAATTAGTTATTGTATATGATAATTATATACAAATATTTGTAGTTTAGCTGCGCTAAAGATACATAAATATAATACATATTTACTTTGCTTAAGTACATACATACTTACACGCATAAACTTTCACACATTTTCTTTTGAAATATGTTTCTTCCAACTACATATTTTTATGAGAGAATATTCATCAACGTATTTTAACTATAATACATATGTATAACTTCATATATATATACGAGTATAATTACATAATGATTATATGAATATGCATTACAATAATTATGCTGAAATAATAAAGAAGTGAAGTACATAAGAAAACAAATGATTGAATGCATGTTTTTATTTGTGTTGTTGGGAAATTAGAAAAGTCCATAATAACGAAAAAAAAATATTTATAAAGTAAATTACTAACAAAAAAGAACGTTAACTATGGTTGCATCGCAGCTAGAATACCCTTCACGAACGAAATAGTTTCCATGCAAGAACTTGATTTTGACAGTTCAGTTATATGCTATAGTGATATGATCTGAAGAATACGTTCAGTTATTATAGCGTGGGCTCTGATAATATTATTATAACCCAACAATTACCCACCTTCCGCGCACGTGCGGAATCAGGCGAGTCATGAAAGAAAAGGAAGTTTTTGAACGTCAAGATCTAAAACTGCTCATCTACAGAAATAAAATTTCCAACAGCTAAGATTTAAAGTACGTTATAAACAATTTTTACGATTTTATTTATTGAGAGAAAGCAATGTGGTCTTTTTTATTTCGAAAAGGAATCAAATAAAACAAATATGCAGAAATGAGAATTAGAATCATGATATACACGTACTCGTATGCGACAGATGATAAGATTTGTTAAGTTCAAAATTGGTCTACCAGATTTTAACAGTAGGGGTCTAAACTGTCTCAAAAAGCGAACTTTCACTTTTCTTAGGCCCAAATGACCTTTCAAAGTGGGTCTAATAGATCCTTCGAATATTCCAACGATGCCAGTAAGATCTGTGACTGTTAATCGTCGATTCTCAAGTACCGATTTCTTTATTTTATTGACGTGTTGATCATCAGTTGATGTTAAGGGGGTATTCTACTCTAAAAATCAAATCTTGGGCAGTTTTTTTAATTTTATTAAAAAAAAAAAACAAAAATATTTTTACTATCCATTTTTCATGTGTTTTAATTGATATCTTAAGAATAACGAAAAAAATTTACAAAAAAAATATTATAAATTAAAATAATTAGAGGGGGGAGAGACAGTGTAAAAAAAAATCGCATCCTGGTGACATTGATCCTGACTCTCCTGGTGGTCTGAAAAAAAAATCAAAAGAAATTCTTAATCAGTAAAGATGCTGTTATAGTCCCTACCTAGGGAACACGAAAAAAAAAATTTTTGAAAAATGGCGACTGCCTGAAAATAAATATCATTTTTTACGTTTTTTTTTGAAATTCCTGAATTTTTATAGGATTATATAAAGAAGGTTCACACAAAATTTCAAGTAATCGGTTGATGTCGATTCTTAAGTACCAATTTCTTTATTTTATTTTATTGACGTGTTGATCATCAGTTGATGTTAATGGCCGTCCTGGAGGTGGTTCAACATCAACGCGTTGGCGACCCTTTTTCAACAATTTGTACCAATCAAAAAGACTTGCTCGCGACAAATAGAAATAATTATCACCGAAGACCTTTTCTAACATTTTGAACGTTTCGGAACCAGAAATTTGATTCCGCACACAAAATTTAAAGAAACTTTTTTGTTGAATAATTTCACTCAACGCAAAAATTCGACTAAACACTAATGATTATTTTGATGTGACAATTAGCACAGATGTCACTGACTGTCATACTCGTACCAACCTACAAAATTATTAGTATAAGGATGGGTTTTCGCGCGAAATTTAAATGAAAAAGTCTTACTGTGAAAATGTCTTGGCTCTGCTAAAAGATAGCAGTTCAGTGGACATATGTATCTTCGAAACCTCACTGGTACTGGTTGTTGACCCACGCTTGCTGAGCTCGCGGGTTCGAATGCACGAAGACGGGGAAACCATACGCTTTCCCAACCTGATGGAATTTGGGTGTAGGTGCCATTTCCAATGATTTCGCAAAGGCCAGACATCCAGAAAAGTTTAATATGGAAGTAGCTTGATGCTACTGCTGGTGAGGTCGTGCACTCCTTGACTAGCTACGAGCTCATTGTCGGCAAGTTCAAGGCGTATACAGCAGCTCTACCACCGGTGTAATCGCACACCTCAGTCTGAAATAAGAGTTGATTAAGAGCTGCCGACAGAAGACACCTCATCCAATCATCTCCTTCTGCTGCCTACTTACAAGAATTTGAGCCATTTTATTGGTCGATATAAAAGGTGTAATAATTTCAAAAAATTAAATACTTTCGAGAAACCTTAATACTATTTAACACTGCATTACTATGATAAGAATGTGTGACATAAGTACTATATGCGAAGACATCTCACCATATACTACATACTTATACCATATTTTATGAATGAAATTGCGAGACGTTGTAGAATCGTTATACACAGTAGATATATTTAAAGCAAAATGTAATCATAGAAACAGCTAAATTACTAAACTCTAACACAGCTGGTATTGATGAGATACCTTATGTAACCATCAACGGTACCATCTTTAGAACACCATTTGTTTTCGCTCGAGCAGCGATAATGTCTTTTGACAGATGTTCACATACTAATTGATTGTGTTTGTGAATCATTGAGTGTGATACAACTTCCGTTATTATCTAGAGATATTACTAATGCACATGGCCGGCCCGAGACAATTTACCGCCTTAGGCAAATGCCAATTTTTTGCCATATTTTGCCTTAAAAACAAAAATTCATAATTTTTTAAAGTTTTAAAGTCGTTATATTAAAAAATAAAAACACTGCAGGTTTAGCAAATACCATCATTACCGTTTTCAACTCCGCTCTTTTGAAATGAAGTTGAGGCAATTCAACTCCAAATCAATCCAATCTTTTTTGGTATTAAGATCTTCAAATCTTTATGAAGAAGATCTTCAATTATTTTCAACAACTTTTAAACGACAAATAAATAGAATTCTATTAAGTTATTGCACACGAAAAGATGGAAAATTATTAAAATGGACATGTTATTCGTCATGCGCAAAATTTTGGAAAATACCTATGAAAAGATGATCGACACACATCAGCTCTACTTCGATTTTCGAAGCCTTTGACTGCACGAAAAGTAGTTAAATTTAGCCGCAATGTGCCAACTGACTTTGAGCAACACCAAAGCTCCGTCAGGATTGGGAAGAACCTCTACGAGCCGTTCGAAACCAAACGACATTTCAGACAAGGTGGCTCCCTATCGTGCGTCTTCTTCAATCTACTGCTGAAGAAAATAATTCGAGCTGCAGATTTGAATAGGGAAGTTACAAAATTCTTAAAATGAGCCTATATGGACGAGCCGGCCCTGCTATTGCATATAGGTATGTATGTATGCATGGTTCTGTGATTATATGCATAGTATTGTAGATGGCAAAGAAACAGCGCGTAGTCGATAGTTAGGGAAATGAATGACAGTTTTCATTCAAAAATCAGTTTTCGCACTGTTGATCGAAGACAGACTATGACTTATGACTAGACAAGACTTTATATTAATAGTAGAGTAATAGTGATTAAGAAATGTCTGGATTTTATACTCAGTAGTATTATTACTACATACTATTTATATAATTGTATATATGCATGTATGTACATATTTATATATAGTAAATAAAAGCTGCGTAGAAATATAGGATATGTTATAGTAATATGAAGGCGTTCATTATCAAAGGTGATGTTAGTTCTGAAAATTCTGTAAGACATTATACCATATGTACATATGTATGTATATCTTTTTATTATTTTGCCCATGTGTGTATATTTATATGTATATACTTTACTACAAATGTGCATAAGTGCCTATTATTGAAGCTCATATTTTATTATACTTACATACATATATATTTTATTGCTCATAGTCGCACATCAAAGGAAATTTCTATTCACAGCAATTACAATAATTTAATTAGTCATTTCCAATTATTGCGACCCTTGATCCCTCCGAGTGTGAAGTTATGAAATACAAGTATATTGGTATATTTTAGACAAATCGCGGTTAAAAAATATTTCAATTCATAATGCATATGTTTGTAAGTATAGAGTTCTCAAATAATATTTATTGCGAAATTCGCACATGAAATTCAATACTGAAGACCACAATTAGATTTCGTCATTATTGTGGTTTTGAAATTCGAATAAACTAACAACTACTAAACAGCAAGTTATTGAACTATCATACGGTTACAGCCAACAACACAATTAGAAGCGAGTTTGAGACTGCAACGTATAGTACAGTGTTACATATTTTTTAAGTGTGACAATTAAGAGTACTAGCTGAAATCACGCATTAAAATATAATTGAATTAACTCTTGAAATATTTTTTTTAGTTTGTAATCGCGAAAATCTGAGTTAAAAATAACTTTTAAAATTTTCGCCGCAAATACCGGAATAAAAATAAAGAAAATTTTTATTTTTATTTATTAACGGATTGAAGGAAATAAAATGCAATTCCAATCTTATGGTTAACAGTTATAAAAAAAAGGAAATTATTTTAGAATTTTAATTTCTTCGTGTTTGCGTATTTTCTTCTATAATTTTGGTTACCTTTTGAGAATGAAGGCTTATTTTTTATCGCTTCTTTTGTCTTATTTGTAAATATTTACTATTTTACCCATTTTTGTTTAAGTTTTCATTAAAAAAATATTTTTTTATTTGTTACTAAAATCTTTAAATTTAGTTTAAGTCATCCGGAAGTTCGAAAATCTTTATTTGAAGTATATGGGGGCTAATGGAAGTATTGGTCCGATTCAACTCGTTTTTGACATACAGACGTACCAATATAACAGAAGGATTATCCCTTAACTTCTGTTATATGTATCACACACTGACTGACATTTTCGATCAAAAGTCCACTATAGGTACCGGGGTCTAAATATTCGGTATTTAGTATTCAAGTCCCTAAATTTTATTGGATTTGAAGAAATTGAGAAATTTTGTCGAAATCGGTTGGTCAAGTCTCGAGATATGGGTTTTTAGCAAAAAGTGGGCGGTGCCACGCCCATCGTTCAATCCGGCTCCCTTAAACTCTCTCATACCATCTCGGAGGTAAAATTTAATGTCTCTGTCATTTTTAGTTATTGATTTATCGCGCTTTTAGTACTTTATAACTGTACCGTTATAAGGGATGTGAGTGGAGTTATCCTCCGATTTCATAAATTTTTGCACTGTTGATAGAAGTTCTTATAAGATATGTACTTAACAAATTTGGTGGTTGTTGCTTAAACGGGGCCAAATCAACTTTTTCAAAAAAATTTTGCCCACAGGTGTCTTTAGTCAAATAAAATCGAAGTAGGTACTAAACGCAACAACATCATCTATCTTAAGACCCAGAATTCATTATTGGATAATATTCGACCGAATAGACCACGTCCAGCATGCAGTGAAGAAAAAATTATGCTGTAGCTGAGAGTGTACACGAAGATCGTGGGGCGTCGATTCGGCGCAGTTCGCAGTAACTCGGTTTGACGTATGGAACGGATTTTGAAAAGTTCGAAGAGCATCCAACGTTTTCCAGCCAAATTTTATTTAGCGATGAGGCTCATTTCTGGGGTATATAAACAAGCCAACTTTCCGAATTTGGGTCAAAGAGCAACCTGAAGATATTCAAGAACTGCGATTTCACAAAAAACAACGGTATGATGTGGTTTGTAGGTCGGTCGAATCATCGGTCCATATAAGAAATATGGAAAAAGTTATGGCGGTGAACACGTAACCGCTATCGTGTCATGATAACCGACTATTTGAAGCCTGAAATTGAAGCTCGCGATCTCGGCGGTATTTGGTTTCAAAAGCCGACGTTACTTCCCACACATCGCATTAATCAAAGGATTTATTGAGAGAACACTTCGGTGTGTAGATAATTTCGTGTTTTGGGCCCCCGATTGTTATTTTTGCGTTAGAATTTTTCCCGTAGTAATGTGTAAAGACTAATATCTATGCGTACATTCCTGCTTCGATTCAAGCCATGGAGCAACACATCACGCATGTCATTCGCCAGTTACCAGTAGAAATTTTCGAACGAGTCATTGAAAATAAGAGGCAACAGATGGATGATCTGAGACGTAGCCGCGGCCAACATTTGAAAGAGATAATCTTTAAAAACTAAATGCCAAAGAATGTTCTTTCGAACATGATAATGAAATTACCCATTGAATTTGAAGTTTATATGGTTTTCTTAAAAGTAGGGAATTTCGAAATGGAGCACCCTATATAAAAGTTCAGACAGATTAACAATCCTCTCAGAAACAAAACAAGAAAACGAGCCACTGCAGACTGGGTTGCCATGTATACAATTTGATACTTGGTCGACATAAAATTGTCGGTTTTGCAGAACTAGATTTTGATTGTTCTTTTTTTATGGGAGCTATATGATATTAGTGTCCGATCTGGAATATTACCCCAGATATTATAGAGTTGCCTTTGATAATAAATGATGAAAAAACTTGCGAAGATCTCTTGTCAAATAACAAAGTTTTCAAACATCAGTTTGATAGATCAGTCTGTATCGAATACAGTACTCGTATTGTATTCGTGTTCCGACAACTGAACAGTTTCTTGTGTAGGATAGGGCGTGTTGTTCAGAGTGTAACAAATGCTATCATATCAGTGCCACTGATATGTGTTATAATGGCAACTCTGCCCTTCACATGATGCACATACTTTTCGGTTTTTCTAAATTCCTTTCTCAGCACACAAACAGGCCGGTTATCGCATCTAAACTGCTCGCATGGAAACACCAAAACGAAAATAACCAATATGCTGGAGCCACATGCTTGGCATACTAATTAGGGCATGCCGAACGGCACGACTGATACATAGGCATGTGTGCGTCTGTACGTATACATGATATTACATATTATGCGCATATAAGCAGCATAATTGCGGCGAATAAGGACACCGACGTTGAAAATCGCTCAAAGTGCCCGGGGGCGCTGCAGCATGCAAGCATTCAAGGTCAACACGCATAAATATTTATCACTAAAGGAAAGAAATGAAAAATAATAAATAAAAAATATTTATTTTTAAATAGCAAATAAATGAAATTAATGCAAAAATCACCTTGATATACATATGTATGTATGTATATGAGTACTTATACATATATACCTCCATATTCAGTATTCAAATCTATATGCAAACTGCGATTAAATAATATTTTTAAGAAAAAATTTAATTATTATATGAGTGAATATAAATTAAGCGTCAAATAAATTATGAAATATGCGATAACCTTGGCCACCCCGTAAACTTATCAAGCTGCAGCTAACCAATTTTTGGTGAATTTAAAGTGCAGGCGCACGGATAACTGGTGGCTTTTAATAAAATGGCGTGTTTTTTGGAGAGACTGTATATAGTGACATTATCAAAAGTCTGGTTGAAGTAGATTAAATCCGTTGCAATAGAAATCTATTTTTACAATCCATGAAAAACGAAAACGATTCGCAGGCTCATACTAATAAGCAAAGAAATTCAGGTTGCGTCAAACTTTTTATGTTACTTTTTGGAGCGCGCTTGACAGAAATATATGTACATATATCAATTGCTGACGTCATAAACGAAAGAGAAAACCATTGTATGCAATTACTACGAGTATTTGACAGTTGGCTTCGTTGCTGAAGGTGAGTGTCGCTTTCTTGTTCCATAATGCTTGGGCTTCTTCAAGACAGAAGAATGAATATATCATTGAACAATCGCTCAAAGTAATGGAAATATTCTTGCCGTTGAGGCAAGTGTTGCTTCCAAGGCGTGATCAAGAAAAACCTCAACTCTCTCAAACCTCAACCTGGCGGATTTTGAGAAAGGATTTGGGCTTGCATCCGTATAAATTTTTTATCACTCAAGAACTAAAGCCATTAGATCATCCAAAATGTCGTTAATTTGCTGATTTTGTCTTGGAACAACTTGTAAACGTTAACGATTTTTTAAAGAAAATCATCTTTTCCCTTGAGGCTCACTTTCATCTGAGTGGAGTGGTAAATAAACAAAACTGTCGATTTCGGTGCGAAGAAAATCCACAAATTATTCGTGAACAACCATTATATTCACTTATATTGACAGTTTGTTGTGATTTTTGGTCTAGTGGAATCATAGGTCTGTACTTCTTTCGAAATGAAGCTGGTGACACTGTTACTATCAGTGGAGAGCGATGATAACCAACTTTTCATGGCCGCGATTGGAACACATTGATCTTGATAACATCTGCTTCTAACAAGACGAGGCTGCGAGCCACACAACACATGCAACAACGGATTTATTTCTCGAAAATTTGGAGATTCGAGTATTTAAAGAAATTGTGACTTTGAATGGCCTACAAGAAGTTGTGATTTATCACCATTAGAGTACTACATATGGGGTTATTTGAAGTCATTTTCTTAACAATTAAATTTTTGAAAAATCGGCAAGGAAATCGGTTGACTGCAACGAAAGGTGTAACTAAATTTCATCACGGGCTCTGAATATAAAATAATTTATTTTCTGTATCAGACTCGAACTATACAAAAATTTCTTTTTACTTGGAGAATTTTTACTTTAGAATTTTGTTATCATGTTGCCAGTTGTTTTTTTTTTTCTTGTCGGTCAAGGGGGTAGATTAATCTTTGTCGCTCAAAGAGTTGAAAAGTTAATGATTCTTAAATCCTTTATTCTTAATTCATTAAAATGCAACATCAGACTGAAGAGATTTAAGAAAATTAACAACAAAAAATTTTATTTTTGGGAGTTGCCACCTCCTTCATAATAAAGAAAAAATTTACAGTCTGATGCACTTGCCCCATATTAATTTATATTTGATTGAAGAGATTTAAGAGAGTTTACAAGTAAAAACTTATGGGGAGTTGCCACCTGATTCAAAGTCTGGATTCATTAAAATTTAGTTATATATATATATGGATTTGGATTTTAAAATTTTGAAAAAATTAAAAAAATAGTTTTTAGAGGGTTGCCAGCTGTTTGAGTTTTTGAATTACAAAATAATATAATAAATTACACTACAGTATGGATTTGGAACAGCAAATATTTGGGAAATATTAGAAATTTTTTTGTGAAGCAATGCCACTTGATACAAATTTACAATTAATAAATTTCAATTTAATTTTAAGTCACAACATTATTATTCCAGGGTAGATTGAAAGATTTGAAAACAAAAACAAACACAACTTTGGAAAAGAAAGATAAAATAATAAAAATTACAGTAAAACTAATTTACTCGCGATCTTAGGTGAAGAAGAGGATGGGAAGAGGGATGGTTGAATTTTAAAGTGGTACAAACAAAATCTCAATTGATTTTTGACCCGCTTTGTCGTGGTTTTTTCGGTTTTGGCTCACATTTGTCACGATATTCGTTCGATTGATCGCCTGTTTCCTTACGACCCGACGAAATAGTTTTCCCCCGAAGCTTAAATTAAAAAGTTTCTTACTCACAGTAGTATTCATATATATTTTTATATATTTTTTCATTTAACTGTGCTTATTATAGGTAAATTTAAAACTATAGTATATCACGATATAGTATATTTGGTAGTCGAAAAAGTCTTTTCGTATTTCTACTCAAACTTTAACTTTTATTGTATATTTATAAAAATAATATTATGTTCCAATATCTACCGTTTTCGTTTGTAAACTTTCGCTATACATAAAATCAATTTTTAAAAAATCTAATTTTGTTTTGAGTAAATTATTTGGCCTAAAATAATCATCCTTAATTTAAACAAGTTATGTATTTCTTTGCCAAAAAATATATTTCTCTTTCACCCATATAATATAATATACTAAAGCCACAACAATACTTCGGTACTTTATATCAGTGTCGTCTTTGATACTACTACTTTGATATACGACAATATTTTTGCCAACAACAAATAGTTAAACCTCAGAAGAGCGCAAGATGTGCGCTACTTCGCTGGATGTGCATACCTAAATCTTATTTATGCTTATCGCTAGCCCCGACCTCGTTACAGTTCATACACCCAATTTCTCTTTCGCACTGATTTTGCACTTATCTATGGCATATGTATGTACGTATGTACTTATGTATATTAAGATGTATGCAAAAAAACTTTATCTGAGTCAATGTCAAATTTAATTTAATTTTCATAGATTTCTGGTTTTGAAAAAAAATACAGTATATGTTTTCTTTTCACACAAAAATATACTCATTAAAAGCTTATAAGCTTTGTTTTGATCTTTTGTTTTACCATTTTATTTTTTTATTTACTTTTTCAGAATTTTTGAATACAAATCAACATTCTTTGTACTATTAAAAATCGAAATAAATAGCTGATAAAAAAATTACAGTATTTTGGTACTTAGTTGAATAAAAATAACTGTTAGTAAGGTACCAATAAGGTAAATAAATGAATTTCGCATACAAATGAAAAGGCCATTCAAACCAAGCAGAAAAAGTCTGCATTCACTTCAAGAATAAGAGAAGAAAAGGCTTAAGGTTAAGTATAGGGTGGGCCAACTAACGTTTTAAATTTGAGTTATCTATATTTAGACATTGGAAACGTCAAATACCATTCGGAAAGTGACAGATATTCATATAAAGACTAAAATTTACGAAATGGGTCGCCATTCACTATTCTACAGTTCGCAGATTGGGCAGAAGATCGTTTGACCGAGGATGGTCAATTTAGCCGAAAAATCATCTTTTCGGACGAGGCTCATTTCCACCGCGATGGTTACGCAGAATTGGGGCACAGAAAACCCGCATGTAATCGTGGAGAAGCCAATGCACCCAGCACGAATCACTGAATGCTGCGGATTTTGGCCTGGTGGAATTATTGGCCCGTTTTTCTTCGAAAATGAAGAAGGGAGCGTAACCATCAATGGTGAGCGATATCGCGAACCGAACCGAATTTTTCTTCAATCAAATTGAAGAGGAAGACTTGGACAACATTTGGTTCCAGCAGGACGGCGCTACGTGCCATATAGCAAACGCTACACTCAATCCATTACGCCCTATCTTCGGAAATCGCTTAATCAGCAAAAGAGGTGATGTGAATTGGCCTCTTAGAAGCTGCGATTTAACTCCGTTGGACTATTTTCTGCGGGGAGCTATTAAAAGTAAATGTTACGCCAACCATCCAGAAACAATTCAAGCTCTAAAGTACGAGATTCAAGCTGCTGTAGCTGCTATAAGGCCTGAAACCATCGAGAAAGTACATTCAAATTCTAAGTCTTTTGGAATTCCGATTGCTGTGATTCGTTTATTACACTTCTCAAGAGTGATTATGTTGCGCTCCTTTCCTTCAGTTAGTTTCTTTGGCTGTCCAGAACGTGACTTGGACTCATAACATTTGGTTTGCTCATACTAACTTTCTGGATTGAGGAGTCCTGCTTCCCAACAGTTTTTTAATGTCTCGATAACTTTTGCAATAAATGAACAACAATTTTTCTTCCTAATATCTAATTCTTTTCGCTTCTGATCCATATAAAAAAAATTAATAAAACGTTTAAATTGCATTTTTTTGGTAAATGCTAAATACAGTGGGTGAAAGTAAACTTGCAACATGCACATCAATTTCTATACTCTGAACAAGGTATATTAAGTTTGTCACGAAGTTTGTAAGACCCAGAAGGAAGCGTCGGAGACCCTTTAAAGTACATACAATATATAAATGTTCAGTATGTTGAGCTGAGTCGATTGTCCGTCTGTCCGTCTCTCCGTCTGTCTGTCTGTATATATACGAACTAGTCCCTCAGTTTTTAAGATATCGTTTTGAAATTTTGCAAACGCCATTTTCTCTTCAAGCAGCGGCTCATTTGTCGGAACTGCTGATATCAGACCACTCTAGCATATAGTTGCCATACAAACCAAACGATCGGAATCACGGGCTTGTATGGAAAACTTTCGCATTTGACGTGGTATCTTCACGAAATTTGACATGGGTTACTGCTTAAGATCATAACATAATCTCCGAAAAATTTGTTCAGATCGGATTACTATAGCATATAGCTTCCATACAAACTGCACACATAGTTACTAAAAGAAATGCACCTGTGAAGGGTATTTAGCTTCGGTGCAGCCGAAGTTAATGTTTTTTCTTGTCTTATTTTCAAATGCAATTATATGCGCATATATTATATTTATGTTTTAAAGATGTATACATATCTATAGTAAAATCTCGTGCCTTTGACTTCTGTCAGAAGTAAACACTGCCATAAATTATGAGTGTTTTGTTTTTGAGGTTGAAAATACATCTAGGTGCACAGTTTATGTAGTTAAAAATAAATTTATGCATGGCAGCATCCAGAGAAATTTATAATAATTTTTTTTACTTTCGCAGAGAGCAGTCTTCTATAATAGTATTGTTAACCTAACGGTTGTTTTTGACACCAAAAACTTTGAAATAGATATAGAGTTATAGATACATACATACATATGTGTATGCATTGTGAGTACCCGGAAATGGTAAATTCAACTCAAAATATTTATTAATTATTATTCATCAATATTTATTTTGTCGCCTTCAAAGTAACCCCCACCAGATGTAATACACTTATGCCAACGATTTTTCCAGACCTCGAAACACTTTTCATAAGCATTTTTTGCGATGACCTTCAGCTCCTTCAGCGAATATTGTTACATTTCTTCGCTCGACTGAAAACGGGTGCCATTCCGATGATTGTTGACTTGTGTGCATGTCAAATTCATAAGCACATGAACCATAGGCAGCTGTATTCCTCTCCATGAATGTGGGAGATAGGAGTTCGCACGATTAAGCATGTCCAAAAAGATCTGTTTGCGGTACTCTTTTTGAAAAATTCGAGTTTAGCGGGACGAGTCCATCAAGAACGCGTTTCATACTCAAAATATCCACCCAAAATCATTCGAACGGACTCTTGCCATCTCTCTAACACTCGTCTGACGATTGTCAAGCATCACATCTTTCACTTTTTTAATATTTTTATTACTTGATGTTGAAGGTCCTCCAGAACGAGGCATGTTTTCAACGATCTCTCGACCGCTTTCGAAGATTTTGTGCCACATGTAGGCTTGCGTTTTTGATAAAATCGAATCACCGTAAGCTTTTTTTTTTGAAATATCATTTACCCGGAGAATTTAATTACAATTTCCAAGGTCTTCTTTGCTAGAACGAAAGAAGAGGTGAGTTCAAACAAGGGTGACTGTTTGCCCTTACGAGCGAGCAGACACCTATCGGCGGCAGCTTAAAAAAGTAATAAATCACTAAAAAACTACGTCAGAAGCATCAAAATATGGCATATAAAACGAGTATCAGTGACGTAAATAGTGACTCCAAGATATTCGATCTCACGTCACAACAATATCCAAAATTTTTGAGGCCTCAGTTGCCGAATAAGTGGACCTATGACTGATATTTTACCGAAAATATCGGTCAAACTTTAAGATCTTGTATTAAAATTGGGAAATTATCTATTTTTTTGATGATAATGTGCCCTTGTCCGAAAAATTAAAAATCGGGTAAATTTTTCCCGTAGTCCCCATATACCTAATATAGGTATTTTCGGTATTTTCGGACTTCAGGTAACTTCCTACCATACTCATCGGTCAATATGTAAGATATCTTAGCAGAATTAAGTAGACGTATAATACTTGATTAGCTATAGCTTAATGAAGAAAATATGTGAAATCGATTAGCGAATTACCACAGCTTCCATATATTACTTATCCTATCAGATCTTCCTCTGGTCGAGGATTTTCTGAAAGACGCATTATGTGAAATTTTATATACAATCATTGCACAAACAAGTTAAATTAACAATTAAATTGAAATTATAAAAATTAACTAACAAATTTTGTGCCACCCTAATGTGCATATGTTCTTGCCAGCCATGCCTACCCCCACTTCCAACACTCGCTCGCAGCTAATTTTTGTTATCGACAATACAAGCTGTCCGTCGAGGCAACGAACCGTTGTTTGGCGTCGTCTTCGTAAGCAAATGTTCGGCGAGTATCAAAGTGCGAAAAAGTGGTGTGATTATTGCTATTTATGTTGTTGCTATTGTAATCAATACTTTTGTTGTGGCAATTTGAGTTGTTGTAGTCATATTCTGCATATATGTAGGTGGCTATATACATTTACTCCACGCACACAAACATTTGCATACCTGCATATGCGTGTATGTACGCCATATTTTCTTTCTCCACCTTTTGTTGATTGTTTAGGTGTGTGTGTGTATGTAATTGCTCTCTTTTTATACAAAACATTAACGAAACCTTAGCTTAATTTTGTATAAATACATATTATTATAACTTTTTTAGCGTTTAATAAATAATTTTTTGCTAACATGAGCCGATTTGATGCACAGCAATGCATGGCTTGAGCGATTTCCGGTTTTTGTACATGCTGCATTGATTTTAGTTAAGACACAAACCAATTGAAAGCTGCCACCCGCTTCACACCAACTCTCTTACTGTTTTCGAATTTTTGTAGTAGATGCTGAGAAAATTATTTACAATTTGATTGGGGATATATGAGGTATTTTAGCTTGTAGCTGCCATACGTACTGAACCATCAAAATCTATTTTTCGTTTTGACGATATATCCTCACAAAATCTGTCACGAATTATTGGCCATGCCAACGATACAAACTCCAAATTCAGCCAAAAATAGTACAGATCGGAAACCTTCTATAGTAGACAAAATTTATTCAGGAAATTTGGCATGAAATATTGTGCAAGATAACGTTACAATCTTCGAAGAAATTATTCAGATCGCACATCAATAGCATATATGTAACTGTCATACAAACTAACGAACCAAAATCAAGTTCCTGTACGGAAACTTTTTTTGTGAAGACTATTTCTTGCTTCGCTGCAATTGAATATAATGTCTTTTCTTGTTTATTGTAAATTTGCTGTATTGGGCGCGAACCTGGCATCCAAATATTTCATGTATCGAGGTCATCCAGCTTTATACGACGATTTTTAACTTTTTATTCACTACTTTTCGATTAAAAACCAACTTCAATATACTCATGTTTAGTCGTGAAACATGTGATGGCGCATTGTCTTATTGGAAATAAAGATTGCCGGGTCGATTTCATCAAATTAAAGGAAAAAAAGGCTGTCAACATCGTATTATAACGCTTGCTATAGATGAAAGCGGCATGTCCTGCCTGAAGTCGAAAGAGGTAAAGCCCGATGATGCTGTCATGCCACAATCCCCACCAAACGGTCAATATTAGGGGATGAAGTTGCGTTAACTGAACCACACAAGGATTTGAGAGCGACAATTTTGTTTGTTGACGAAGCCATTAAGCCAGAAATGAGCCATATCTAAAAAGAACGCGCGAAGAGCTCTCACAGTAGCCAACAGAGAACGTAAATTTGCCTAATAATCTTGGACGATTTTCAAGCGTTAATCCAAAGTGAAATGTGACATGATGAAAAATCAAATCCGTAAACAACCATAACTGACCCGAGCTGTGAAAATTCCGACATACCAACTGGTAGGCGCTGTACCGAATGTTATTTTTCTATTATTATCACGTACTTACCTTTTTCCATGTTGGATCAATGCTACAAAGATTATCTGCAATATTACTGCATATTCCGGCTCATTTAGATGGATAAATAGTAATGAGGTGGTCAATGACCAATCCAATGTCAAAGCTATACGCTTTGATTTGAATGGTTCGAAAAGATCTTGTGAACTTGTATACACGTTAAAGTGAAAGACCCACAGACATATATGTACTTTACTTCCCTGATTCTTACTATATTATATCGGTGATACCACACCATACCATTTTGGTCGGCTTTCACTGTTACCACTTGATATAAAACCTGTCTTGTCTGATATTAAAATCCAATTTATTAGCACTATTCCGCTAATGAAGGTTAATTAGAAAGTGTAGTCCACAGCACAGGTTATGATCACATTACAAACTGTAGGAGAAGGAACTTTCAATGTCCGTTAACTGTTTTAGCCGCAGAAAACATCCCTCCTTAAGTATTTTTGAGGAGAACTGCCAAGTTGACAGTGCTTGTCCAGATAAAAGTTCGAGTCCGGTCCGGTTAAGTAGACCCAACTGTCGTGGAAGGCCAACCCGTAAATCTGTTCGATTGTCCGGGTATGCTATTGGTCTGTTGTTTTCCAAACTATGTGGTGACAGGAACGGTAACGTTGGTTAGTCCGGAGGTTAATGTTCCACGCACAGACAAGTTTTGTTGCTTTGCTACTACATGGACTACCGTTACATAGTTCTGGACGAGTAGTCATCTTTCAGAGTTTCTGCACTTGACGCGAATTTCAACTGGCTCTGAAGCCTCACCAACGATATCTCTTTCAGCGTCTCATACAATACGTTCCCCAAACGCTTCAAGTGTTGCTTTGTCAATGCAGGGAAAGTGAATAAGAAATGCGCCTGCAGTCTTCTCGATCTGTTAGACCCATTCTGCAAGCGCGACCACTGAGTATTCCAAACATGTTCCTACTGTCCCTTGTATTGAGTGTCAGTCACAACTTTGTATATTTTTGATCTATCGCCTTGTACCTAACACTGAACAACTTCATCTTCCTTGAGTTCTTTGGGTAGTTTTATATATGTAGTACATAGATACTACACTCAGATGTTGGCTATGAAGAGAGTCAGTTACTTATGGAGGCATATCGCTATTTCTTTTATTTTAAATTTTGTGTCGCACGGTATTTGAAGCCAAGTCCAATGCAAGCTTTAAAGTGTGAATTTCAGTGCAGCATAGCTGTCGGATCACACTATAGCTCAAGAATCTATGCACAAAGTACACATACAATATAAACAGTCGATGATAAAAACAAAGTCGATGTAAAAAATGTATACATATGTTTAAAGTACACAATTTGTTTGTGAATTACTTAAGAAAAAAGCTATACGTATTGACCTAGGCTATTCGCTTCATCAGCAGTGTTGACTTTAACGCCTCTTCTTCGAATTTACAACAGTAATTAGTCGCTTTTTTCCACCTTCGATATTGAATGAGCATCGTTTTGCGACGTTTTGTTTGCACTTCCAGAGTCGCATAGGCACACAGGTACCTTCCCGTACACCTGTTGGTCTCTTTGGCTGTGGACGGGTGCGCGCGCTTGCACACAATTTAGTGCTCAGATCGCCATCATCGTCAGCAGCACATTGCCAACACCAGCGCTGACGAATTGGACAATCCCACAGCACCTCCAGCGTTGAGCTGTAGTATTCCACTGTGAACGTGCGAGTGAACTTGAGCGCATGCGCAATTACATTGAAACCTTATGTGTGTGTGTGTGCCTGCATGTGCGTCCTCATGCATTGCCTTTTCGACTTAAGCACTAAACGTAGTTTTTTGCTCTTGCTTTTACTTTAGCTGCGGTTGGGGTTGCGGCTTTATCGCTTTGATCTTAACGCTTTCAGAGTTAATTGCACGACTGCCGCATTTAATGTTTCGCGCGTTCACCACGAGTATAATACGAGTGTTGCCATTGGCATTGTGCTTGTCAATGTCGTTTTTGATTCGCACATTTTCCGCTCAATGCACAAACTCATGTATAGTATATAAGAGGGTATCATAGATATCTGTTTTTCGCACTGTTTAGTTTTATGCCAACAATGAGTTTTGAGTTCGAAACACAAAGCAAATACTTCTTCACAAGTTCAAGATCCCTAATAGAAGAATTTTCACCAAAAATCAATAAGTTGCGCTAAAGTGATTCGATTTGTGGATCTAAGTTTCCTGGTGACAATAGTAACTGATCGCGTGTGAAAGACTTCGGGCATAAAATATTCGGTTCTTTCAGATGTTCGAGCTATAAACTTCTTGTTAGATTATCCTTTTCTCGATTGCAGTTTGAGTTTTACTTGCTACGCTCTATGAACCGAGACGAATGGTAACCGACTTCTGTTGCCACCAGCTAATAATATTATGAACAGCTTCAAACTTGGCTAGACAAGTTCTAACCAGCTTAGTTTAACCAATCTTTATCTCATAACCTACATCGTTCAATGTATCGAGTTGATTTTTCGGCATTATACCAAATGTTATCTAAAGTAGTCCAAATTTTCAATGATTTGACCTGACCAAAGGACACTTGAGAACACTTTGGAACACTTTTTGGGTATGAAGCGGCGACTCAACAATGTTTTGCAGTTTATAATCACTTCAGATACAAGTTTGTTAATTAATATACCCATTCAAGCAAAATTGAGCTTTATCTCTGAACAAAATTTCCTTCTAAAACCGGAAACGGTGATCCATTCATCGCACATTTGACGCCCGTGATGATCGTTCGGCTTCAATTCTTATGCACGTTGGCTTTTGTAAGCCCGAAACCTAGATCCTTATGCAAAATCTACTACGAAGTTGATGAGCACTTTGGGGCGTCTCTGAGCATACTCACTTCTACTGGAGTAAACATGTTACGAAACTGATATTCGACGCAGTGAGCGGTTCATTGCGCGAACTGAATTTTTAATTATTAGGCGTGGTCTCCCCTCTAATAAGTTTAATGTTTCTATCTCCAAAACCACTAAAGGTACAACAACCAAATTTGCTTGACAAATATTATAAGAATTTCACTGTCGGTGAGTGTGAAAATGGATGAAAGCAGAATTTAACCCCGCTTACTCACCATATAACGGTACTGTTAAAAACTTCTTAAAGCGTAATAAATCAATTACTTACCTGTAATACACTAGAGAGAGAGAGAGAGTGAATATTACCCGCGTTATAGTATAACAGAGCTTTAATAGAGCCAGGGTTAAAATTATAAGAGGGGGTGGCACCACCCACTTTTAGTTGGAACCATATATCTGGTGACCCGCCCTACTGATTTCATATTCCTCTGACATTTTTAAGTTACAGTGTGAAAACGGGCGAAATCGGACTTCAGCCACGCCTACTTCTCATATAACACAATTTTAAATTCCATCTGATTCTTTCCTTTCGAGTGTACAAATCAGGAAACAATGTAACGAGATAAAACTTTGCACGATTAAAGCTTTTAGAGTATGCCACATTATGACCAAAAATTGTCCAAATCCTACAAAATCTGTTCAAGTCCTTTGGTACCGAATATTTGGAACGCAGTACCTATAGTTGCCGTTTACAAGAAATATCGGTCAATGTGTGAGATATGTAATTAAAATTCAGAGATAATCTGTGTATGTCTCTGTACCAGAAATGAGTTGCAACGGGTCAATACATCCCATAGCCCTCAAATACCTAATATAAAGATTGTACTTCCGGGTTACTTTATACCCCATATATCGGCAAACATGTGAGTTTTCTTTATAAAATAGAGAGACGGTGTTTTTAAGGAGAATTAAAACGTATATAATTTAATGTTAAGATCAAGAGCTTATCCTTATTAGAAAGATAAGGATTTGCCATTATATTTTAAAAATGATTTCCGGCAAAAGATTGCCGCGACTGGCTCGAATAGACTTCAGCCGAGTGGGCTAAGTTTTGACCATTTTTTGCAGTAATTGGAGCCGTATGTCAACAATAAAGATCCGAATATTCACCACCTACGCCAGCTCCGTCGACAAGGGACTTCACATAATTCCACAAAAAATAATCCAGCGGTACTAAATCGCAGGATCTTGAAAGTCACGACACAGAACCACTGTGTGAGATAAATTTCCTTCAATAAATTGATTATGTCTTGTAGCGCCGTCTTGTTGGAACCAAAGGTCATCCACATCAACATTATCTATATAGTTCAGGCATGATAAAGTCAATAATCTTGGCTCTATAGTGTTTCCCATTGATTGTAACATTATGGCCGCTTTAATTTTTGAAGACATATAGACCAATGATTCCCTCTTTATTGCTTTAATTATTGCTTTAATGAAATCCCACATGTTTAAAGGATCGTATCAGACCGACCCTCCGAAAAATCATTGATTTTCGCGACTTTTTCTTTTTTAATATTACAATTTACTAATCGGTTAAGTTTTTTACGATTGTGGCCGCAATTTTGATCTAAACCAAAAATTTGAAAAAGATTATTTGTAGGAAAGTCTCGACCGCTCTATGATTTTTTTTTTTAAATTTGACTAAATGGCGGCGATTTGAACAAAAAGCCCTTTTTTCGACAGTTCCTTAGCGCGATATAAATGACTTTAAAAATTTGTCTTCCAAATTGGTACTATATATCTTCAAAATCCTTCCTGAGACGATCCCTTAAAAAACATACGTTATATGTAAAAACATACTTTACATGTAAAAAGGCCCACTAGCATTACAACAACTTGTTTTGTAAATAGATTTTATCCAATTAAAAAAAATATGTATTACCATTGAGGTTGAACACGAGTGTAATCCTTAGAGTTTCCAATCCTAAAGTTAATTGATAGACTTGAAAAATATTTCTCGAAAGGTTTTGACCAAATACATATTCTCTTCTTCATTGGAATCCATTCAATTAATTTTTTGATTCCCAAAAACAGCAGTCGTCGTTAAACATGCCCTCTAAGGACTTATGAAGATTGTAATTTTTTATAGAACCCATTCCCTCAGTTAAATATCAGAACACAAACTACTGACAGTCTGAAAAGAACATTTTTCTTAAGGTCTTGATCAGCTCTATACTTTTTTATACAATCGATGCCTTAGTGAGGCCTATAACACTAAATTAAAGAGTTAATGTCTATAGCTAGTCCCCTTCACATCACACTTGGACTACTGAACATAGTTGTTTATGAAATTAGAAACACTTTGCAGTGAGATAGTTTGTACCGATAAAGTGTTTTAAGCTATATAATATGCTATGGATTTTTATTACCTAACCGTTATTTCACCTACAACGCTGATATGAATGAAATGTGTTTTAACCTTGTTCTCTCCTTAACAATCACTTTTTAGCATATTAATAGCCCTTGACAAACATTTTATTTATTTCAAAAACGGGGTTTTTCGTTTTAAAAAATATATTTTATTCAATAATTTAAATATATAATATATAAATAAGTATATATTTTTGATATACTAATAACAATTTTAGGCAAGTATTTAGTACAATATATATAGAGCTTCTTAGCTTAAACGAAATTTCTATTAAATATATAACTACATTACATATATTTACAGTTTAAAGCTACTAACACATTTTCTTTTAAAAATTTTAAGTTTTAAGCTCTCACTTAATGCTTTGAGTAATGACCATGCAGTAAAAAAAAGAGTCCGAATCAATGAATCCATTATATTTTGGATTAGTCCAAAATTGATGTAATTGATAGTGCGGAATGATCTAATCTTTCAGGAAAATTGTCATACAAAGTGGAAATCTATATTTTAACGATACAAACTGTACCCAAAGGACTTACTACTGCACTATTTCTCATCTAGTAAGCTTTACTGAGAGGCTTATATATTTATTTTCGTCCATACAAATAGTGAAAGTATGTTTGCATACTTTTTTTATTTACAATTACAACTATAGCATTTACAAAAATTTAAGGCTAATACCATGTTCAGACCGTATATTTAAAGGGATTAGATTACATCTAATTACATTCACTAATCAGCCCGCTCTCACTGCCGTTAGAAAGATCAAAAAAACAGCTGTTATTGTCATTCAAGAATTCACATCGCTTAATATTTATCAAAAGAAGCTATTGTCATATTGTATTTTGTAATAAAAGCCGGCTTCTTTTAAATATTTTCCACATAATGGAAATAATGGACGTATTTTTTCATTTTGAAAGTCGATTTTCAGGTGAAATTAGATTCATTGCTTTAAAAAAAATTTGTTTGTTTACATTTTTTTCTCTTTGTAGTGTCTAAATCAGCTGTGATAATGTAACAAATTTCCAATGCTGACAAGTAGATGGCGCAAAATCAGAGTCACACAGAGAGATTTAGCGTGGATCAGTTTCAAATCATTTCAATGAAGTGATTTCGAACTGTCATTTTTGTATGGCAAAATCTTGATAAATTTATGAGATTAGTGGGATAATCCAATCAACAGCCGAAATGGTGTGATTAAGTGTCGGTCTGAACATGATATAAGTATTCACATTACAGTTAAACAAAATAAAAACAAATAATATTCGAGCCTTTGAAGTTAAAAAGATAACTTGTATAAACTATATTAACGGTAATTTCCTTAAAGATATAATCCCAAAGTATATACACCCTCCCTCGGACTGTGTTGTTGCTCAGCAGCAACACTGTTTCCAGGTATACCCAGCATTAAGCGCTACACGTGCGCTTGATTCGGATTATAGACCGGTACATTGTGGAAGTTGATACCGCTATACAAAGCGTTGCTGACCGACTTGCCATTCGTGTGTATGTGCTTCTTCGGCAGCGATGAGATCGACTTAGTTGTTGTCGAAGAAGTAGGCGTGGCCACCAGCCGACTGCGGTACGACTCGCAGGTCTTCCGCGACCATACCCACATGCCGGTTAATGTGCCACCCGCTAGCTGAAAGAATATGCGTATAAGCGTCGGCCAAGCGGTACGTTGCTCCGGCGGTGCGCAGTCTTCGTGCGTGGAGCAAGCGGGCACCGTGTCGATGTAGCGCTCGAAAAATGAAGTCAATACGCCCGCTATTGTCGGCATGAAGAAGAGCAACGAAAATATAAGAAAGCGTTTGCGAATTTGCGAAAAGCGTTGGTGTCCGAAAATAGGTTTAATTTGTTGTTGCAGCATATGTAGCGACCTGGAGGCACGTACAGTGAAAAATAAACCGAGCAAAAGCAGCACCAAAGCGGGTATCTCCACAAAACCGAAAGCCGTACACATGCCTGTCAGCTCGTTGGGGCGCACCTGTTCCATTAGGAGCGCGGCAATTGGTGGCGCCAGTGGTGGCACCCAAGCCAGCACATGAAATAGACCGGATTTTTTCTCGAGCGCCTCACTCGACCACTTCTGATGCGAAGAGAGGAAGAAGCATAACGCAAAAATTAACCACCAAGTGGCGGCGCACAAACTCAGATAGCTTGTGGTGATGTATGAGGCCAAGCAGGGCGGCGTTACGGAGCAGGCGGCGCTAATTTTACCCAACGGATCTTCGATCATAGCCAGCGTACGCGTGGAGTTGTGAAACACGATGCGTTCCAGGTAACAAACACTGAAGAGGTTGTAGCAGAGGCAGAGAAAGAGCACTGGACGCTCGGGATACCCAAATCGCGTAGGCTCAGCCCAGAAAGTGACCAGCGAGAAGAGTGTTAAAACAAAGCACACCGCCGAGAGACCGAGTATTAGACCCTCGGCGATTTTCTTCTGTTGCGTTGAGTGAAATGCATCGCGGTTGCATTGCGGCACGCACAGTTCTGCGTTTAGGGGATCAGCGGTGAAGTTGTGTGGGCAGATGGCGCTGGGCGCGATGGTCTTACTCAGATGTGGCGGCATTTTCCAAGCGGACCACGGCCAATAGAACTGCGTTGGTTGTTGAAATTGTGGCTGTGGTGAGGGTGGATGTGCCTGTATGTTCGTCTGCTGCTTTTCGGACTCTTGTGGAATCTGCATGCAAAGCTCATGTTTCTCCGGCTGCGGCAGTGTGTCACAATTGAGAAAGTCGGGCCACAATTGCATGAGCTCAGCGTGCGTTTCGCACTCACTTTTTACCGTCTCACAGAGCTGCTTGCAAGCGGTGACCGGCCGCGGTACATCGGGTGTACAAAGTGGAAAAAGCGAGGAACAAAGCAGAAAGCGTGCGCGATTCGAGCAGGACGATTCGATTAGCGGCAGCAGTTTCGTCATCTGGATTAAAGAGAAAAAACACAAAATATATTATTAGTCGGTTGAAAGAATGTATTATTGTTTTTCTTTTTGTTTTTGTTGAAAAGTGGCTAAGCTTAAAATGACGTTTGCAAAAAAGTATGGAACTAAGACCGTTCAAATTTTTTCGATTTTGGCTTCAGCTTTTAGTGGAAACTGAATACAAATAAAACTGAAAACTTGCTGTGAGCGGAGAAACGGTTCGTCGCTCAGACAAGCACTCGCATCAAATTAGCGCAGCAGACAACAATGCAATGTCAAGAAATTCTAGCGAAAGCAAAGATCAAAAAATATTTTTAGTTTGACTTTAAATGTTTTGCCGTCTGTGTGATTGACGTGGTCATGTGAAGGATGTTGACATTTGACGAAATGTGCGAAAAATACACCGGGAATGAGACTCACCAAGTGAACATTTTGGTAGAAATTAAAGCAAATATTTAAGAGCCTACTGAAACTTTTTTATTTATTTTATATGTTAATAAAAAAAAATATGTTATAATTTTCACACAACCGGCCACATGCTGAGCTGAAGCAAAATTGCCCAAATAACTCAATTATCTTGGTTTATGTGGAGATAAATATATTAATTTATGATGCAGTTAGGTTAAGTAGAGCTAGTGATGTACTCCACACCAAAGTCGAAAGGTACAAAAAATCTTTGAAAACCATATTCTCATGCCGCTATATCCAGTACTATAATATATGAAGTCAAAAAAATTATTTGAACGATTGTTTTATGTGCATTTAGGTTGCATCATTAAAGCAGAACAGACTTGTGCCCAAAAGGTGGGGGGACTGGTATAATACAGGAAGCCTTGGATAGTTTAGGTTAGATGGCCGATCCCTTAACATGGCATGGGCTCTCACTTAGGTACAATCCTATGTCTAACCAGATGAAAAGCTACTGTACTTGAACATCAGCTATCGGTAAAGTGCCCTGAATCAATCACAAATCTGCTTAGGTGCTTTTTTATATTTCCGCTACTGGCAAAGCTGTACATTTGAGGACGAAGAGCAGAGGTGATTCTGTGATTATATCTCATCTTCTTTCAAGCAGTTAATGCAACCGAGAATCGGTGAAATGTTTAATCTAACCATTAAAAGGTAGACTTTGCCTGGTCTAATACAACAAGAAGCCAACGGAACTCCTACCCATTCCTATTCCGCAGTTATTGAGACTCCATTTCTTGACCTTGCAAGCTCATCAGCCTTGCATTTTCCTGGAATACCAGTCTAATCGCGTTCTATCACGATGTTCCAGGTAATTCGATGCTCCAGATAATGAGTCTAGGCATTCTTGCCGTACTATCGGCGTGTATTCTCACAACTCTGATACGGCGCAATAGATCTACTGCTATCTTCATGGCAGCCACTACAGTGGTCAGGAAGCCTAAAATTGGAGCTCATGAACAGTTACCGACAGCTCCAACAACTTCCACTCAATATTTGATCTATCTGTAAAATAACGCACCGCCTCTTTCCTCCAGCAAGCCCACTCTTCCCATGCCGCTCTCGAAGGTATGTGAGCAGAGAGAAGATAGTCTGTCTCGGCTGTTTGGTAAACCAAATATTTTGGAAGGAATTGAAGCGAGGATTTCAGAGTGTCCAAGCTCACAGTCACCCTAGAAGCTATATTATTTGAGTCTGACAGCAGCTTTCAAGGGTATACATATTCTGGTTATGTCTACTGGCATCGAGCAGCATACTCGTAGTTGGTGTGGATCGTAGTGCGAATGGAAATTGGCTGGAGTATCTCTCGAATTTCCAGCATATTTGGAACAAAGACGTGTTTAGAATTCAAAAGGCACCCTGATCATACAAAAATATTGTGTTTGGCCCACTGTATCACTACCTTATACGGGATGGTTACTTTATTTGTTCGATTTCTATTAATGAAATAATATTATCCAAGGTAGCGTTTGGTCTGTAGTAAATATCTAACGCTTGAGCGCACATTCAGTTCGCAAAAATATCACACATCAAAGCGCAGTAATTGCTAACAAAAACAATCTAAAGCAAAATTTACACTAATTATAATTAATGCCGTAGAAAAAATTGAACAAAAAATACCTGCACATGCACAGCACACCACCGGATGTCCACGAAAGCAAAGCGCTTTGATCTGTGCCGCGCATGAAAAATAAATGTGTTGCTGCAATTAGCGCGCAAAACGCTGACGACGGCGGCTAAAACAAATGGGCCAACAGCCAACCACACGCTACAAGCGCTCAAACGCTTTTGTGCTAATAAAATCACTTTTTATTTAATGCGTGAGAATAAAATTATGAAAAAGTGGCAATAAAAACGACGGCGCGCACAATGGAATTAACACTTTTTGTTGTTGTTATGCTTTTGTTGTTTTTTGCTTTTTGTTGCTTTCATTTTAGAGACATTAGAGTGGTAGCATTTCGAAAGGAAGTGACAAAGAGCAAGGGAGCAGTAACAATTTGATTAAGCGCCACACACGAGCATCTTCAAAGGACTGAAAGCGCACACATACACACAAGCATATCTGTATGTACATAAGTATACATGTATATGCATATAGTAGCGTTCAAGCAAAGTGTGTGGCGCGGAAAATTCAAAGTGGAGAAAATTTACTCAGAGTGTACATATGTATGTATGCATGCATATGGGTAATGAGTAGTCTTGGCTAAGCACTTACACGCCATTGCTGCGCTGCCGAGATCAAAGCGCGCCGCGCTCAACAAATAAACACACACACGCACACTTGTGGCTTTCAGCTGCTGGGAAAACTGCATGCCGTGCGCTAAGAATAAGACATCAAAGATTATCGACAGCTGTATGTGCATGTGTGCTTAGCTCATACTTAGTGTAAATAAAGTTGTAATCATAACGCCGCCCGGGTCGGCGTGTACAAAGCGGCTAAAGTGCTTGCGTTTTTTAATTGTTTTCATTAGAATTGGAATTTGATTGTCGATAAAAGTTGCTAATACACTTCGATGGTGGCGTGCTGTGCATGCTTGGAGCGTAATTATGAGATTTTGAGATATACATTTTTTTATTAAAAAGAAGATTTTAATGTTTTTGTTTAAATTAAATAATGAGGTTCTGAGATAATTTATTTATATTTATTTGTATCAACAACTTTCAAAAATACTTTCTTAAAAGCGTGTTCTAATATTATTAAAAATATTCTAAAATGAACTAATATCAATAAAAAAACTAAATCAAACCAAAAATATTTTCTGAAAAGTATATTCTATAATTATAATAAAAATACTCTCAAATTTACTAGTAGCCATAACATAGTTTTTTTCGATATTCGTGGTTTGGTACATGATGAATTTGTTCCGGAGGCACAGACGGCCAATAAGCAGTTCTATTTGGCCGTATGGAGGCGTTTGCGTGAGAGCAACCGTCGAAAACGGCCGGAATTGTGAGAGAACAATTCATGGATCTTACACGCTGATAATGCACCGTCTCACGAAACACAATTATGACGGAATTTAAAGTAAAAAGTGCAACGAGTACCATGGATCAAGTACCGTATTCATCAGATGATATTTTCTTGTTCCGCAAACTGAAATTGCTGCTCAGTGGTACACGTTTTCAGCCAAAATTCACTAAAGAAGCTGAATGCCATTCCAGAAAATGCTTTTTGGCATAATTATGTATATTACATCTGGTGGGGATTACTTTGAAGGCGACAAAATAAATATTGATAAATTTATTTATTATTTTGCGTTTTTTTTTACTTCCGGGTACTTTTTTGCCACAATGTACATATACATTTTTACAAAAATATTTAAAACAAAAAACCACGAAAAAAATATTTGTGTTATTTTATTAATACTTTTTGAAACTGATAAAAAATTTTAAAATTTGTATATTAAAAAAAGTAGTAATTTAATAAAACAAATTTAAAAAAAAATTAAAAATTTTAATAAGATCTTATATTTTATATAAAACTTTAAATGTGTTTACATATAAAAATAAATTTAAAATTTTTTTTTTTAATTTTAATTAAGTAAAATATTTTAAAAATATATTTTTATTTAAATTATACTTTTTTTATAATTATATAAATTTAAAATTTTTTTAAAAAATTTTAATTAAGTAAAATATTAAATTAATATAAAAATTTTATATTTTTAAATATTGCATATTTTTATAAAAACAAATTTAAAATTTTTTAATAAAATTTAAAAATTTTTCAATAAAATTTTAATAAAGTAAAAAAATATATTTTTAAAATAAATAAAAAAATATATTTTTAAAGTAAAAAAATATATATATTTAAAGTAAAAAAATATATTTTTAAAATAAATAAAAAAATATATTTTAAAAATATTTTTATTTTTATTTATATTTTATTTTATTATTTATTTATATATTTTTATTTTATATTTTAAAATATATTTTTTAAAATATTTTTCTTAATTATAATTTTATTGAAAAATTTTTAAATTTTATTAAAAAATTTTAAATTTATTTTTATAAAAATATACAATATTTAAAAATATATTAAATTTTTATATTAATTTATTTTTTTTTAGTTTAAAATTATTAAATTAATTTAAATATTTATTAACAATTATAAAATCTAATTTTTATAAAAAAAATATGATTTAAATTTTAAATTGTTAAAATTTTAAATTTAATAAAATTTAATTTGAAAATACATTGAAATTTAATTTTACAATTTAAAATTAAGATTATTTTTTTTATAAAAATTATTTACACAAAAAATTTTTACAAAAATTTAATTAAGTAAAATATAATTTGAAATTTTCTTTACAAACTTTAATTTTTATTTCATATAACTTTTTTTGAAACAGATATTATTATATTATCCAAATTAATAAAAACACAAAATGTCAAAAAATCAACTGTAAATATATCAAATTATTTCTAAATTTTTGACTATTTTTGAATACCAACAAAAAGCGTTAATAACTAACCAATACGGTTACGATCACAGTGGCGCAAACATTAAAGCATCTAACCTCGCTAATTCATTGATTCAGCTGATGATTCTTCATTGAACGGATATCTACATATCCCCACATTCGTATTCATAAGGTGTCAACGAAGAGATCTACCTGTATCATTAACTTAATTATATATCTTCGCACGCATTATGAAAATTTAAGCATTGATTGTAGCCGAAGACGGTAGACAACTCCATCGATGCGCATGCGCGCACATGTGTAGTGTATGAGTATATGTATGTATGTGTGGTTGTTTTGTGCGCGCACTGACTGCTGCTGCTCGTGCTGAGCTGATGATTTGCTACATTACGGCGCTGCAGCGCAAGCATTGACTGGCCCAAAGGCAAATACGACACACACATACAAATTTACACGTTTTCGACTCCACATGCAGCACTGTCTACCAACCAAAAAAAAAAATGGAAGAAAAGAAGTTGGGTCTTTGTGCGTGCAGGAGATTTCGTTGAGCTTGGAAAACGTAACGAATGCAATCTGCAACGCTTCAAGCACAAAATTCATAGCCTTTCAGACGGCTTGATAGCCGGTGAGGCAGTCATGAGCTGCGCACATACATACATATGTACATATGCATATGTTTATGTGTATACGGCATGCTGAAGGGATTTGCTATGGTATAATGAAATGTGTTGTTTTTGCTCTTTTTTCCACTTTATTTGCCTCCAAAAAAAAACTGTTAGCTTGCTTTTTTCGTTTTATAAATGCCACGGTGTATTAAAATAAAGAAAAAACTGGTCTTTAGTAAACGAAATTTCGTTGCCTCTTGCCGTATAGTTGTCTGCCGCGGCTGGATTCGTTACAGTTGAACTATCGTCTGAGCAAAGCAACGCTTTATTTCAGCTTTGAGTCGGTGCTGCAGTAAAATTATTATTAATTTTGAATTTTTCGTGGTCTTTGTTGTTGTTGTGCTGTGCGGGCAACTCGTGTAAAATGCTGTACTGTTATTTCTAATTTCATGTTTATCAAAATATATGCAGATATATCTCTGTAGATCTGTACATAAGTAAGACTTTAGTCACACAGCAGCATTGTGGGCTGCCAGCGCTGCTGAGAAATCAGTGTTTTATATAAAATAGGTGAAGAATTTTTGGTTGTTAAAAGATATTTAACATACTTAAGCTAAATTAGCCGAGAAATTAAATAATTAATTAGCGTTCATGAGAAAAAAATCAAACCAAAAATTAATGAAAAAATAAAAAATTTAATTCCTGTTTTTGTTATTGTTATAAAAAAGTATATACAATATATGTAATATATGTATATGCAAGCTGAGTTTGTCGCTTGAGTCTTCTGTTTCGGTATATATATACTCGTACAATATAAATAACGACGCTAATGCTACTATTACTAATAGTATTAAGTTAGATTAAGTAAATATTCAAGCACTGTACTATTTTGCAATTGATTTTATATGAGTTTGTACAGTAAATATTCAAGCATTGCTTGGGAAATTATTTTATTAAAAATTTTGTATATTTTAGCCAAGGAAATTATTTTTAATGCTTACTTGTTTGGAGCTTTTTTGAAGTTTTTTTAATTATTTCATTTACATATTTTTTTATTTTTTTTATTTTTAATTTTACATATTATTTTTTTAATATTTTTTTATTTATTTTTTTATTATTTATTTTTTTTTAATTTAATTTTCTGATAATTTTTTTTTAATATTTTTTTTTTTTTTATAATAATTTTTTTACGTATTTTTCACTCTAAATTTAATTTAAAATTTCGATTTTTAATGACCAATAAACTAAAATTTTCAAATTCGCAATGCTTTATATAAAGGTTTTACCATAAAAATGAATAAAACAAAAAAATTTTTGAATAAAAATAAAAATACAAAAATTTGAAGCTAATAATATTATATTTAAATTTTTTTTATTTTTATATTTTTTTTTTTTCTAATTAAATTACTTTATTATTATTTTTTGGTTTTTAGAGATTTTTATATATTGTTTCTAATATTTATTATATGCGTATGTGTATATTAAAAAAAATTTAACTTTTTTTCTATTTTATATTTTTTATTTTACTTTTTCATTTCTTTTTTATTTTTTTTTTTTTTTTAAGATTTTTACAATATATTTTAGTGAATAATACATACATAAATATTGAAAAAAAAATTTTAATTTTTCTATTTTATTATATGCTAACAAAAATTTAATTTAATTTTTTTTTATTTTTATATATTTTTTTCTAATTAAATTACTTTATTATTATGTTTTGGTTTTTAGAGATTTTTTATAAATTTTTTCTAATATTTTATTTTGTGTTTAGATATGCATATGTGTATATTAAAAAATAATTTAACTTTTTTCTATTTTATTATATGTTTTTTTTTTTGGAAAAATGATTTCAAATATATTTTGAAAGTTATTTATTGTATTTTTTAATTAATTTACTGCTTGGTAATATTGTTTTTATATTTTATTTTATAATTATATTTTATTTATATAGATTTTTATCTTAAAATGTGGTTTTATATTGTATGTTATGTTTTATTATCTATTATTTTTATTGTTTTTAATTTCTTATTCAAATATATGTAAGTATATATGCAGGGTTGCCAAATTTTGAATTGAAAAAAATTTCATAAAAAGTAGATACATACACTTTAATCCCAATATCTTGGACTCAAATTAAATTTTTACATTTGAATTTTTAATTCTGATTTGGGATTAAAAATTTATTTTACAATTTTTTTGAGATTAAAAAATTTTTACATTTTAATTTTTAATTCTGATTTGGGATTAAAATTTTATTTTCCAATTTTTGGAACTAAAAAATTGTAATTTTTATTTTTTTTGTGATGCAATTATTAAAATTTTATTCCCAAAATGAGAAATAAAATTAAAATATAATTTTTTTAATCCCGAAAATATAAAAATTTAATTTTAAAAATTATTAAAAATTTGATTCCAAAAAATTAAAAATTTAATTTTAAAAATTAAATTAATAATTTTTAAAAATTTAATTTATTAGTAAAAAATAAAAAAAAATTTAATTTATTAGTAAAAAATCAAAATAAATTAAAATAAAATTAATTAATATGCATATATGGTTTTCCAATTTTTATTTTATGATTAACGTACTTCTCTCAGACTTTGTTGTTGTTTCCAATTAGTTTAGTTTTGATGTTCTTAAATTTAAATTTTTTTTTCAGATTTTAATAATTTTAATATTATTATTAAATTTTTTAGATTTAAAATATTTAAAAAAAAATTCTTTGATATTTTTTAAGACTTTATTTTGCACTATTTATTATATTTTGTATTAATTTTATATTGCTTTATGAATAATAAGTAAAAACAAAAAATATGTGTATTAAATATATGTATATGATAAATTGCTCAAGTACTTTAAAAATAAAAATTTCAAAAATAATAAAAAAATATGTTTAAAAAATATATAATAAATATATTTTGTGTTTAAAATTTTTTTTTATTCACTTATAAATATATGTATTAATTTATTTACTTTATATTATTATTCCTTTTAAAATTTATTATTTAATTTTCAAAATTTGATATTTTTCGTGTTTCTATTCATGAATTTTGTGCTTTTTATAGTTTGCACAATGAGTGTCTAAATTTTTAAAATATTTTTTATGAAGTAGTTATTTTATTTAAAAAATTTCAAATTATTCCAGTTTTATAAGTGTTTTATATTAATGTCAAACGTTCACTCCGAAAACAATGCTATTTAAGCATAAATACACTAAATAAATTGCATGACACACAACATACAGTCACATGAGTGATCTTTAGCGCTATGTAACATTCATCAACGTGTGAGTCGATTTCAAAGGATTTGCGCTAATGCATCGCACCACAGTAAGCCAAGCAGTTGCCTGACAGGGCAGCGGTGTTTTGAACTCTTACATGCTTCATCTTTCATTTTTATTTTATTTTATTTTATTTTTTTCCATTCAGACTTTCCTTCAATGTTTTTCTCATATACGCGCAACAGTGCATGCCCTTTTATTCCGCCGCCGCCCATTTTCACAACCACTCGCCATATTGGTAATGTGAGACCATAATGTTGGCGTTTGAGCGCTATTGCGTTGCATCTTCATTGGCGGCGATCAACCGCAGTGCGGCATCTGCCATTCGCAGCTGTCACTTCAAAAGTCACACACACACACACTGAATCATATGTGTGAGCTACGCTATGGACATTGCTGCTGCTTGACTGCCATTAGTGTGTGAGGCGGTGCAATTTTCCGCTTGTCAAGGCGGCAAGTGTAAATAAAGCGCTGGGTAGCAAAGAGAATAGACGCGCGTAGCAAAGCATACGGTAAATGCATTAGTGAATTACTGCGCTCGGACCGCTGTCTTCCCGCTGTGTAATGAAATCAAACACATTGCCGCAGCGAAAATTCGTAAAAAATCAACCTTGCACGATTTTCACATTTGCCGCACGACTGTCGCAGCGGCATTTTATGACTCTAACAAATGACCGTTTTAGTAACATATACCATTGATACTCACATACAACACACTACATGCGATTGCCCAGCGAGCGTTAGTAGTCGAACGTTAACGAAAAGCTTAATTTTAAATAGGGTAAATGTTAAATTGTTGCCAAAAATGGAAAATAAGACAGCACTAACCGTTACAAAGCTGATATTTACCTATTAACTACCAGTTATTTAGTTAGCTCTGTTAAAAATATTAAAAAAATTATAAGGAAACTAGAGGACCCGCTTACGTTTTACTGTGGCTGGTACATAAATAGTACTACTAATACCATCTATATAATTTCTATTAGTTAGATTATAAGTATTAGTTAAGGAATAAACGGATTTTTGAAGAAGCAACAAAAATGAATCAAAAAGCATTTCGTGCGTTAGGAAAGAATTGGTTTTTGGGGTAAAAATACTATTGAATTTGGGCTGTGCATCAGTGAAATCAATCGAGTCCAATCGATTGTCAGCCTGGTGGACTGCATATTAAGAAACGGTTCTCAAGCGTGGAAAGACAAAAAAATCGGCTGGCAAGGTTATGGCATCAGTCTTTTGGGATGCCCGTGGTATATTATTCATCGAATGATAAATGAGCCAGTTTTAATTCATTGCATTGTGTATTTGATTGCAGTTCTATTCTACCATTCCCAATATTTAGCAATTTTATTATTTTTCAGGAAGGATCAGTTTGAAATTGTACGCATATACATATGTATTCATCGTTCCCGTTTAAATATTGCATTGCTCTGTGCAATGCTTCGAAAAGATTTCTGTATATCTCAAATTTTTTATCAACACTTCAGTTATGCCGCTATTTTTTTATGCCAGACCTTTTGCAATTTTAAATTGCCTGTCAAGATACCCCCTCCAATAGTTAGCAGGTATGAAAAAAATGTTATAGCTACCCATAGATGTATTGAATCACCCAATTTATTACTTAAGAACGAACAACTCTGTCCACAATATAAAAACTTGATCCACAGATGTCGCCTTTTACTTTGGCATCGTTTTCTTTAATGCACGTTTACGCCAATTTAAGGTTTGAATATTGGATACTGCGATGGTAGCGCCATCTATCGGTCAAACATTCCAAAATTAATAATTGATTAAAAATGAAAAAATAATTTAAAAAACATTTTCCAGTGGACCAAATTGTAAATCTAAACCATTCTCGAATCTCCTTGAACATACACACAAAATTTCATCAAAATCGGTCCATCCGTTTAGGAGCAGTTCAAATGCAAACACACGGTCAGAAGATTTATATATATAAAGAAGAAACAGATTGTTACTAAAAACGTCTGCTATAAACAAATATATGTTTTTTAATAATAATTAAACATTTTAAGACCATTATCAAGTTGAACTCAAGCGCTTACAGCATGCTATAAAGTTGAAAAACTCACACTTGAGAACACATTACAATTGACATGCAACTTTTCATATTTACCAAAACTCAAAACTAACTGTTCACTGGGTGTTCATGGTATTTATTGCCCAATAAGTACACATGTAACTCGCTTTTAGCTAGCAGCCGCACATCAAGCGCTTAGCTAGTATCCATTTCGACGTTTGCCTGTGTCAGTTGGTTTGTACAAACGACAATCAACGCGTAATGACAATTTTCAGTCATTTTATTTGATTATAGCAAACGGAAAAAGCGCAAAAACGGCGACGTGGACAATCGGACAAACCCTAATTCAAGCTGCCAGTCAGCGCGCAATTTAAGCAGTTGCTCCATGGCGGCGCACATCAAAGCGCACAGCTAGTGAATTGCGCACTTCAACGTGCAAATTCATTGATTCTGCCGGAGCTTACGTTGAAGTGAACGCTCAAGTGTACACGCTGTCCACTGTGACAGCGCGTCTGTTAGATACGCGGCACTTTTGTATTTTCTAACTCATGCTGACAGCAAAAACTGAACTAACAGCTCTTCCGGGCAGCGCGAATAGCCGCTAATGCCGCGCGCGCCAGCGGTGAGTTGTTATTCACGTAGATGCTTTGCTAAAATACAAACACATATGTGTATACATATGTTTAGATATGTATATGTAAGCAGCTTTACAGCGTTGATTTCTAATGCGATTCAGCGTCAAGTGGCGATCTGTGATTTGCAATATTCAATTTGCAATTATCATTTGGCAATCTTTGCGCAATTAAAATTGTTATTGGCTGCCACCTGCGTTGGCAATTGAATTTG
The DNA here is from genome assembly GCF_023373825.1 of Bactrocera dorsalis. NCBI lineage: Eukaryota > Metazoa > Arthropoda > Insecta > Diptera > Tephritidae > Bactrocera > Bactrocera dorsalis. The sequence goes on along the minus strand of NC_064306.1, from coordinate 13,860,190 downwards.
CGTTGTTTTTGTGGCGGCGCAACGCGTTTTGACAAGCGCTCGGCACAAAAAAACAGTCGGCGAAATGCGCCAATTTCTTTTAGCAGCGCCGCCTAATGAGCGCCTAATTTAGCGCGGCATTTGATTAGAACTGGTTTCAGACATAGCGCTTTCATTACTGAATGGTTTGAATATTGAATGAAATTATAGCTGAAATAAAAAGTGGCTGCTGATGCTTTTGTTGATCATGAAAACGCTGGCAAATGCCAATCAAGCGATCAGCCGCAACTTGCTTTAGTCCACAAGCACAATTTACGAGCAATTAAATATACACAGCGACAAAGCAGTAGTCAATAAAACGCGCATTAATATTTGAATTTAAAACGAAAATCGAATATCAAAGTGGCAGCGCTTTGCGTAGGTTGGCGGTTATGGGCACAAGAGCAACAACAAAACGAACCAAAGTAATATTTTTTCATTCTTTTAATAACAATTTATCGGGCCTGTGCCTTTGCGCTGCTCAAATTAGTCGTTTATCAATTTTGCTTTGTGCTGTTTTCTTTTACTGTTAACTTTATTTTGGAAGCGAATCTTTGTGATTTGCATAATTAATACGATTTCCAAAGTATGATAAATCTGTGCATTTTATTATATATACATTTTGGTACAAATTATTTAAACCTGCAAAATGTGAAAGAGCGCATAGAAGAAGAGTAAGAGCAGAAGAGGAGATCAGATGAGCATTAGAGAAAATAGGAGAGATATTAAACAAGAATAGACATTATAATACCCCTTACAAATACAAAGGATATAATATGGGATCTTGATTTTGATCGGTAAGTTTCTATAGCAGCTAAATGCCAGAGAAATCCGATCTGCAAAATTCTTCGAAGAACAAATATTGAACTTGAACAATAATCCATGCGAAATTTTGTGAATTGATTCCGGTAGTTCAATTTGCATGACAGCTATATTTTACGAGGTATGACAATTAAGTAATGAGACTGATTCCATAAAAACCGTATATTTGAAAATTATTCTACAACTCTGCCATCCCCTTCAAAGTAGTCTGCTTGGGCAGCTATACAGCGATTCCAGCGCGTTTTCCATGCTTCGTAACATTTCTGGAACGCTTCGACTGGGATGTCCGCGAGTACCCTCGTCACGGCCGCCTGGATGTCCGTAATCGACTCAAAATGGGTTCCTTTGACCACCGATTTTGTTTTAGGAAACAAAAAAAGGTCACAGGGTGACATGTCGGGCGAATAAGGTGGCTGTTGCAACACGGCGATCCCTTTAGAGGCCAAATACTGGGACACGCTGAGGGCGGTGTGGCACGGCGCGTTGTCGTGATGAAGGATCCAGTTACGAGCGATGTCTGGGCGCACCCTGTTGACTCGTTTTCGCAATCTTTCGAGTACTTGGCTATAGAAGACTTGATTCCAATTTTCCCCGTGGAACGACTTTGTGGACGATTCACGGCTATCAAAAAGGAAATAATCATCGTTTTCCCCGGTGGAATGCGAATTCTTTGTGAGCTTTGGAGCTTTGAGCACGATTAAGAGGATCACCATACACTCTTACAATTTTAGCGTACGTTTCCAAAGCTGTTTCGCCCAATCTGGCGCAAAATTTTATCGCGACGCGTTGCTCTTGATTTGGTTTTTCATTTTCGTGACGAGCAGTACGAACACACGTCTACTCAATTTGACGCAGCAGGCGAACTAAACAAGCTAGAGCGATGGTACTTATATCAATAGAGAGCGGAGAGATGCCGGAAAAAGAAGAAGGAAATTTCAAGGTCACAAGTTTGCCACAAGCGCGGAAATAAAGTCAGTCTCATTACTTAATTGTCAAATCTCGTATAATAGTCCGATATCGGCAGTTCTGACATATGAGTAGCTCCTTCAGATAGATATCTCAAAAACTGGGATACAAGATCGCGTATATTAAAAAAGAATGTGAGTAAATGGGGTCAACTGATGATCGTTTATATATGTTTTTTGTAAGGCTGCATCGTTTTTTCTGGATATTACAACCTTCTTGGCAAATTTTAAAGTTAATTTTCAGGGTATGAAAAGTTTGATCGATAATTTGTTATTTGTGTTGCTTGCTATACATTTTTAATAATGCTCTAAGAACTTTAGCTTTAGTATTGTCTGTTGAAATCATATCAACAAAGGTACTGGAGTGCATAAAACAGCTTGACAAAGTTGCCACTGAAAACAAAATCCTACTAGCATAGATATCTGAGTATAGAGGTGAGAGAAGCTGTGGCAACCAAACCGATAAAACCGTTTCGGTTCCTTTCTGTGCGCCCCCACACTTAATGAAAGGAGCTACGCAAAGAGGAAAGGGAAAGATAGAAAACACCACTGGAAACAAGTGCCTAGGCTTCGAAAGGCGTGGATGCTTCAAGGAGTGTACGATACAAAACGGTTTAAGAAACTAATCGCTCTTCCCAGAGAGAAATTAGCGCAGCTTGTAGGATTTTATACAGGTCATTGTAGAATGCGGTGTCATCTGTTCCAATTAGGGTACTGTTCTACGGATCAGTGTCACCTTTGTAACCTAAGAGCATATCCCCGCAATCGTAAGAAGATGGCGTCATGCAATCGGGCAATTCAATGCGATGATAGAACACCTTGCAACCATTAACAAAGGAGTAAAGGTCTTTGATATGTTTGGGTTAAGCAAGATGCTGTAACAAAAGGAGAGGGCACACTGTAGGCCGCTGTTCGCAGCGCATTCTTCAAATTTCAATCTATCTTCATTAATAATAAATTATTTGTTGTTAATCTTGTCGTTTTTACAGCAACTAAATGTTGTTTGAGGCGGCACAATAGTAGGTTGCAAAAAAAATGCTTCGTTTTGACAGAATTTGAGACAAAAAAGTTTAAGAGATGATAAAAAAGTATATAGTTTTAACGATTTTGTACCGAGAAAATGAAAAAAGTACCGAAGAAAGTACAAATTTTCCATAACTAGAGTTTAACGAGCCGAAAAGACATTTTTTTTCCTCCAATATCATGGATTTAAATTTATGGAAACACTCTTGGTTTTGGTATAAGATCTCCATGATGTTGGAGAAAAATCCACAATTTTTTTTTATAATAAAAATAATCATTTATTTAATTTAAAACTGATACACATACTCTATTATATAATAATGATGACATCATGTCCATGTGCTTCGCTTTTCCATACTAGAAGACGCTACGAAAACGCAGAAAAAATTGGTGGATCGTGTTGAGTGTGTGAGTCTGTCTGTGAGTCTATTGAAATGATTTGAAATGATCGCCTATGCTAAGCTGATAATTTGCGATATTAATCTTTATTTGTCATTAGGTGCTTCTACGAATGCTTATGTGTGTGTGTGAATCCGCTTATCAATTAGAGAAATGAATCAGCGCCAGAATAATTTCAAAAGCTGTTATAATTCATTCGAATTAATTATGCAAATTAGGGCTTATGTGCCTTTAAGTGTAGCTCAATGTGTGCGTTTGCGCATGAGCAAGCAAGCGGGAAAATAAAAAGGGAGAACAAAATAAAAAATATCCCAACTTATAGGTATTTTTATTTGTTTTTTTTTTTTATTATTGGAGGGCTACAACAATTTTTTTTGTTGAAATGGAAATATGTTTGGTAGGTGTGGGGCTCGCTACAAGGAGAGCATTGCTCAGTTTGTGCATTATAATTATTGGATTATATAAGTATTATTATTGCACAGCATAGCCGTTAAATGGTAGCTTAACAGCTTAAAAATTATTTTATGTTAAGAAGTATGTACAGTACAGGAAGACGTGCGTAAATTGTAGCATTAGGGGTGCTCTGTTTTATATTGCTTTTTTTTTAGAAAATTTGCGTTACTAAAGTTTATATTTTTTATGCCAGCAGAAAGTGCAGATTTCAATGAAGTTTTTTTTTGAAAAAATTGATATATTGACATGAGAATTATCAATTAAAGTGGGGTGTTTTTCGAAATTAAGTTCAAATATGGTGAAAAAATAAAGCTTAAAATAAGATAGAATGTGTTTGGAAAATAAAAAGTTAGTTTGGAACAAATAAAGAAAAATTTGTTGTAAAATATAAAAATAAAAAAAACAACAAATAAAAAAATAAAAACCAAAAAATTGATTGCTTCAATTTATCTTATACATTTTGAGGCTGTATGAACAAAGTGTCAATACAAAAGTTGTAGAACATATTCATACCCACAATTTTGATATTAAACCTTTTTTCTATATAACTCTTAGTTTTATCGCAAATCCAGTGAAAACGTTTTGAACCCTGAAAAACTTAAAAATCCCCTACCCTTCGTCTTGCCCACCGCAGATGACCCGTAATATATGTATTTTCCTTTTGATTTTTGTTATTTATCTTTCGTTTCCAATGGCTTTCAACCTAACGTAGTTTTCTTTCACTTTTTTCTGTTCACAGGCTTCTACACTGGTATAAAGTCTAATTGGAAGATGAAAAATTTATTTTATTTTCCAGAAAATTAAAAATATAGTAGTACTCTCCAAAATATTTACAGCTGTATTTAAAACAAGAAAAATGAAATAAAACCTCCCTTCTATAAGATAAATTTTGGCAATTAATGCACACCCTAACGCACCTCATCGCAAAGAAAGTGGAAGAAAAGCCAGCATAAAAGCACACAGCCGCACCAAACCTGTACAATGTCATAATACCAAACAAAAAACAACAAAAACCGCGCTTGTAAGCACGTTATAATACCAACAACAACACAGTTTGAGTAGAGTGCCAGCGAATCCCCCCAACCACGCGCTTAAGCCGTTCTAACTAGTCGTGTGTGGTGGTGCTTGCCGCCACAGCAACAAGTTGCATGCAACATTTCCAACGTCAATTGTATTTATGCATTAAATGCGGTTTACCAGCGCTGCCACCACCGCGGCGACTGTCAAAGTCGTTGCCATTCAACCAGCCATGTCAGCGGCAGGCGCAGCGCGCAGCTGCTGACTGAAATTCACTTCAACTTTTCTTAAGCGGAAAAATAAAAATAATAAAAAACGAGAGCGTGCAAGCGCAGTTCAATGTTTTTGTGCTTGCTTTTATCATTCATTCTCCAGAGACGTGGAGCGGCTTTGCCTTTATGCTTGGCCATGCGGTGCCGTGCATTCATTTACCGATCATTTGCTGATTTACTTTACTTTGCTGCATCGATTTTCCCTTGCAGATCGCAGATTATCTTATTGTCGATTATTTATAGTTTATTGCTGGTCAAAAGCGTGAGCGTACGCAATAAAGGGTGCGGCGAGAGGACCTTTAGAGGTTTGAGTCCATTTAAGTAACCTACATATTATTGATGTCACTTCTTTCGGAAGAAGACCCCAAAAATATATTATGTACTTATGTAAATTCTCCAAAATTAATTATTGAGAAATAAAAGGTCTCCAAAATGGTGTAGTACAAGAAAATAAATAAATTATGAAGAAATAAAAAGTCTTTAAAATTATGTTATGGCAAAATAAAAATTTCCAAAATATACTAAACACAAATTTAAAAAAGTCTCCAAAATATGTTAGTGCAAAAAAATTAAAGGGAAAAAGTCTCCAAAGTGCAGTGCAACAAATATTGGGGAGAAATAAAAAAGGAAATAAACTAGGAAGATATAAGAAGTCTCCAAAATGCTGTAGTGCAAAAAAACTTAGGGGGAAATAAAAACTCTCCAGAATAATGAACGGCGAAAAAAACTAAGCGATAATTTAAAAAGTCTCCAAAATAATGTAGCGCAAAAGTATGAAAAAAGTTGTCTCCATAATATACCAAAAACAAATTAAAAAAAGTCTCCAGAATATGTTAGTACAAAAAAAAATTAAAGGGAAAAAAGTCTCCAAAGTGCAGTGCAAAAAATATTAGGGAGAATTAAAAAGTCTTCAAAAAGAAAATAAATTAGGGAGATATAAGAAGTCTCCAAAATGCTGTAGTACAAAAAAACTTAGGGGGAAATAAAAACTCTCCAGAATAATGAACGGCGAAAGAAACTAAGGGAAAATTTAAAAAGTCTCCAAAATAATGTAGCGCAAAAGTATGAAAAAAGGTATAGCAAAAAACCCAACTTTGGAAAAATTTTAATATCTCCCAAATCTACAAATAACTCTGATACATGTAACAATCAGCTCTCTTTGGATCTTTAAATATCTCATTTCATTTCAATCGCAAGTATATACCCTTCTCTTTAGAACTAACAATGTTCTCGTCTTTTAGTGAAACGGCATCTTTTATGAACTTTACTGTTATCTTATATTTATGTATATTTAAATTTTTAGGTTAAGAGAAACTATTCCGGTCTCAAATGTTTACTTTATAGTTCAAATGATCCTATTTAGCACTAATGTATCACCCTGTTTACCGCCTATCATACAAATGTATACGAATCAAATAGCATTTCATTGATTTGCGGCTTTGGCTCGCGCATTACGACTTTTCTCATTTCCACTTCGCGGCTTCCACTTCAACTTCAACTTTGACTATGCAACTTTTCAACATTGCAACATTTTGGCTTTGAATGACAGCCAACAGGCTTTAGCGGAGATTTCAGCCGCAGCAGCGCCAACCTTTGTATGAATGCTGCTGGCTGGCTCTGCGTTTATGGACTTGTCGCTAACTCGATTATTTGCTGCGGCTTCTGCAATACTGCATATTTTTCATTACAACACTGTATACATACAGACGAATGTTTGTGCGCATGTGCAACAGCGTGTTGGTTGTAAGTACAACGTGTTGTCGCTTGTATGCCGTGTGCTGACGGGTCCGACTATTGGCACGCTGACAGTAAATGTCAATTAAATGTGGATATATGCGAGCGAAGAATTCTACTGGGACATCAGTTGTCAGCGAAATTGCATGTTGAACTGTGAGCAGCAGTAAAAGAGCGCATTTGTACAAAGTGGATGAGCTAAGGATTGTAGTTGTTGTACGAAATGTACAATATATATGTATGTATACTTGTATATGCACACAGAAGTTGTGTCCGCCAAAAATAAATGCTTTAACCTTCCTGAGACCGCATGAATTTGTGTAATTTCTTAAAATTGTACATTCTTCACCGCCATTATGCGCCGCAATTAGCCCATAAATGTGTCTAATTTTACACATGCGCAATGCACAATTTTCATTTCGTATGCTTTTATATAATTTTTTCTTAATAAATACAACAACAAAAACACCTGCATGCGCATCACACACAGTGGCGTGCATGTTGCTGCTGCTGCAGCAAGTTGCTTTGTGGCGTTTTGAAAATTATGAAAAAAACGCTTTATCATTAAAAAGGCGTACTTGGAAATTCACGCGAAGGCGCGCAGGTTCAATTAACTTAATTGCCATGTAATTATGGTTGTACATTTGCGCAGGCCGCTGTGATTGTCTGTGTGGCTGATGGCTGGTGGCTGGCGCATCAGCTGCCTGCGGTTGTTGGCTGTTGCTAGTGCTTGGGTATAGTTGTTGTTTTTTTCGCGCGGGCTGTACAAAATGTAGGGTAAGTAGAAGAGTGAAAAATATCCAAAGGTAATACGGAGGTTAAAGCAAGAAACAAAAGACTTAAGTAATGAACTTGCTAGGAAGTTGAAGCTAATTACTACCAGACAATCAATTCGGAGGCAAGAAATATTTTTTGCCAGATAATAATACTGGAAGTAATTTTTAAATCCTGACAAAACAATTTTTTTTTCAAATAATAATCTTGAATATAATTTTTAAAACTTGATTTTTTTTATTTATAAATTTTTTTCTACGAAATTAGTAAATGGATAACAGTCATACAAACCAGCTCAAAAGCGTATTAGGAAAATTAATTTTGAAACAAACTAACCATTTTAGCATTCAGCGCATTTTCAGCTTATTAAAATGAGAGCTGAATAAAGAAAAAAACATTTTTTATTAAAATATTTTTAGCCCTTATTCAAATGATAGCAAAATAAAGTGGACTTAAAAGCGAGAATTTCCCATTATAATTCCGAAGCATTTTAGTATTGAGCGCTTATTCAACTTAAACAAATGATAGTTGAACAAAGTGGACTAAGAAGCTTGAATTTCCCGCCAAAATTTGTAAGAATTTTAGCATTCTGCGCTTATTCAGTAAAGTAATATGATAGCTGAAAAAAGAGGTTTGAAAAACTGTAATTTTCTATGAGGATTTTCAAGCATTTTGGCATTCAGCGCTTATTCAGCTTTAGAATATGATAGCTAAATAAAGTATACTGAAAAACTAGAAATTCCTAACAGGATTTTCAAGCATTCAGCGCTTATTCAGCTTAATAAATTATTAGTTGAACAAACTGCGCTGAAAAGCTAATATTTCCTATAAGAATTCTCAAGCATTTTAATATTTGACATTTATTTAGTTTAAGAAAATGATGGCTGAATATAGTGAACTGAGAAACTGGAATTCCCTACTACGATTTTCAAGTATTCAGCGCTTATTCAGCTTAAGAAAATATTAGCTGAATAAAGTACGTCGAAAAGCTAATATTTCCTATAGAGATTCTGAAGCATTTTAATATTCAGCTTAAGAAAATGATGGCTGAATATAGTGGACTGAAAAGCTGGAATTTCCTACCACGATTTTCAAGTATTCAGCGCATATTCAGCTTAAGAAATTATTGGTTGAACAAAGTGCGCTGAAAAGCTGGTATTTTCTACCAGTATTTTCAGGCAATTTAGCATTCAGCGTTTACTCATCTTTAGAAAATGGTAGCTGAATAACGAAACGCCTAGTAATTTCACTTTCACGATGCGCTTACTTAAGCCCTTTTTGGCAATTATGCGCCTTAATTCGTCAGCGTCATCCTTGTGCTGCGCTGTTGCAAGCATTTCGGTTGCCGCTACCTTGTGTGGCATGACGCGCATTCCTTATGTAATGAGGAGTTGCTTTTGTTTATCGAATTTCCGCTTCACTTTGTACGTGCAGCCGAACGTGCGATTTGTATTTTTTTGCCTTCTTTCGCTTTTGGCGGCAGTCGCGGTTGACATGCTGAGTTATTGTTGACTGAACGCCATAGCTTTTGCTGCGCGGCAGATAAACTCTACATTTCTGTAACTGTGGCAGGCCCGTGTATTATTGCTGACTGCGGCAGTTTCGCACTTGGCGGCAAACAACAGGCAACCGCCAACGGATGGCAGTGCAATCAACCAAACATTCAGCGTTGGCGTTCACAATAGTCGTAAGTTCAGCTCAATCGCATCCCGCTTTTTATTGGAGTTCAAAGAATGACTTGAGTCTTTGGATATGCTTTCTACCTGCCAAGTCGCCCTTTGCTTCAGCGCAGCACGAGTTTTGCGCTTACCTCGCGTTTGGCAGTGCCCCAGCATGACTCCTTGTTTTTTGTTTTGCTCCGCGCATTTTTACATTTTTGCTTGAAGTTTAGCTATTCGCTTGGAAGCATTCGTCAATTTGAGCTACGCTGAAATTCCAACTGAAATGACGATCGGCAATCATTCTGAAGTACTGCCACAAACCTGCTGTTGACGGCTATGCACAGTGGTGCGCTGGTCGGTCTAAGGGCATTGCAATTAATTTGGACCATTTAAGTGGTTCGAAAACCTTTTTAAACGTATCTATCATTTTTATAGAAGTTCAGTGCCACAACTTCAAAACGACGCAAAAATTACGAAGTGGCCTTGCAGAAAACTTTCTTTTATTACCGGCTACCAAATAATTCGGTAGTTGGCACAGAGTTCGAAACAATTAGACATACATTACATACTCGCTGTATTTTTTCATTTTCAGTATATGTAATTCACACATTATTGTTATTATTTTTGTTTTTGAACTTGCTTCCACAGATTCTCGAGACTTTACATCAAGTTGTATAGTCAAACTGAATAACTTCTCTTCAAGCGTGGCAATATAACTGAAATATACCCGAATTTATATTCGAATAATCACTTTGCACCCGACAGCATTCCTTAAATTGATTTACGGTATATTTTCAGCCGATATGTATAACAAAAGTAAAAGCATCTTCAATTGAACTAATGCAAATAAAAAATAGTTCTCTGTTTTACTTATTTGCTTGAAAAACATTAATACTTCTAAGCTTCTAAGTATTTTTTTTTAGCTTTTATATTCGAAGTAGACCCCACCGTTCTTGGCATTTTTTCGTTAACATTATTTGCGCAATCGCCGACGTCATCGTCAAGCTTATTGTCAGTGGCAAGCCATCATCGACTTCATTGTTGTGTTTTTGCCTGCTGATTGCTACAGCAAAATGTTGGCAGTTACGGCAGCTGTGCCTGCAACAAAACCAACATTAACTGGGGATTTGGCTGAGTAGAAGAATTCCATTCATTTTGTGTTGTTTGTTTAGCCATTTCTTTTTTATGGCTTACACATTTCGCGATTTCGCGTTTAGTACTAACTAATTTTTTATTATTTTTTGCCATGCGATTTGCGAATAAATATTATTATTATTTTGTGGAAGTTGCAAGAAATGCAAAGCCAATTACTTGGAATTCGGCAAACATTTTTGTTTTTGTTTCAAAAGGGTTTAAGTTTTTTCTTGTCTGTAGTGTATTGTTATTAATTTCTATGCGCTATAAGAAAAGCCAATTGAAATTCAGTTTTGGTTAGATAATATACTTTATAAAGGAGTTGCGAATTTCAGCGTCTTTCGGAGTAGACGAATGTAATAAGTTGCATTTTGAGCTTTCTTGCGACTACTATGCATTGTAGAGCACAACTTCATGCACTCTACTTCAGCCCACTAAACCCACTTCCGAGCCATCTCACTCTAATCTACGCAGCCAAATCAACTCTGCGCAAGTTGTCTAGCAAACAAATGCTGAGTGCGTGGCATAAGAAAAATTCCTCCAGCATGTAGCTCATTGCGGAACGTGATGTGAATGTAACACGCAAGACAACATGGCACACGAAGCTAAACATATGCAGAGTTAAGTACGGAATAGCTGGTCATGTAGCCAACAGCTGTCAAAGACACGCATTTAGTAAAACAAATATAGCACAAGTAAAAAAAATCTCTGCACTATGTGAACCAAATGTTGCTAACAAATCTCGTTCGTGTGTAACTTGTAACTGGGTTAACATGCTACCAAATGAGCGTGTGCGAAAATTTCGAACTATATACATATATGTAAATATCTTCAAATATACTGTATAAGTATATATGTATGTACATATGTATGTACTTATGAGTATACTGATTACTTTCAACGTTGCCTTAAATTGAAATAAGTTATATTAAATATAACTTCCCTGCAAAAAGTGAGTCCAGTCTTAGACTGTATAAAAGACAGTTTTTCGTTGACTTACTACCGGACCAAGTCTAGACCAATCTCATGTAAAATCATAGGACCAATTTACACGGAGCATGTCCTAGGCTTGGTCTACCATTCTACCATTTATGCCGTCGACAGTCTACAATTACTACAGAACCACTACATATTTACAAAAAATATCAGTTTATTATAATTAATATTTAAACGTAATTGTAATTGCATTTTTCATAATACATTTATACACTAAAGCCGTATTCCTACAATTTTATATACTGTAATAATTATACGAAGTAATTAACATATAATTTTTATACTCTCGCAACAAAGTTGCTAAAGAGAGTATTATAGTTTTGTTCACATAACGGTTGTTTGTAAGTCCTAAAACTAAAAGAGTCAGATATAGGGTTATATATACCAAAGTGATCAGGGTGACGAGTAGAGTTGAAATCCGGATGTCTGTCTGTCCGTCCGTCCGTCTGTCCGTCCGTCCGTCCGTCCGTGCAAGCTGTAACTTGAGTAAAAATTGAGATATCATGATGAAACTTGGTACACGTATTTCTTAGCTCCATAAGAAGGTCAAGTTCGAAGATGGGCAAAATCGGCCCACTGCCACGCCCACAAAATGGCGGAAACCGAAAACCTATAAAGTGTCATAACTAAGCCATAAATAAAGATATTAAAGTGAAATTTGGCACAAAGTATCGCATTAGGGAGGGGCATATTTTGACGGAATTTTTTTGGAAAAGTGGGCGTGGCCCCGCCCCCTACTAAGTTTTTTGTACATATCTCGGAAACTACTGTAGCTATGTCAACCAAACTCTACAGAATCGTTTCCTTCCGGCATTTCCATATACAGTTCAAAAATGGAAGAAATCGGATAATAACCACGCCCACCTCCCATACAAAGGTTATGTTGAAAATCACTAAAAGTGCGTTAACCGACTAACCAAAAACGTCAGAAACACAAAATTTTACGGAAGAAATGGCAGAAGGAAGTTCCACCCAGGCTTTTTGTAAAAATTAAAAATGGGCGTGGCGTCGCCCACTTATGGACCAAAAACCATAACTCAGGAACTACTCGACCGATTTCAATGAAATTCGGTATATAATATTTTTTTAACACCGTGATGACATATACTAAATATGGGCGAAATCGGTTCTCCACCACGCCTTCTTCCCATATAACGCTATTTTGAATTCCATCTGATGCCTTCTCTTTATAATATATACATTAGGAACCAATGATGATAGCGGAATAAAACTTTACACAAATACGATATTTGAGCTGAGGTATCCCTTGTGGAAAAATTGTCGTGATCGGACTATAGCTTTTCAAGGTCCCTGATATCGAACACGAAGAACACAGTGCCTAACCTAACCTAATTTTTTCACCAAAAATATCGGCAAATCTCTCAGAATTTAATTCTAATTAATTTTACAGCAAAATAAAAAAATATGTAAATGACGGATAATGAAATCTCGATTATCACTTTATCATGCGAGAGTATAAAATGTTCGGTGACACCCGAACTTAGCCCTTCCTTACTTGTTATAAAAAGTATTTAATATTTGGAATACTGTAATTGTAATCGTATTTTTCATGATCAAAATTACTATGATAGTAAGGCAAAAACTTTTCTTGGATTTAAACTAAGGCATAATTTGCAAAGTAAAATTGCTTTCCAAAATAGTAATGATTACCAGCAACAGTAATCGCACCTTTCATAATCACAATACTAAAACTTTACTGAGTTACAATTTGAGTAATCATCGAAGTAATTAGTGTGTAATGGTAATCTGATTGATTAATCAATTTGAGTAATCACCGAAGTAATTAGTGTGTAATGATAATCTATTAAATAGACTACTACTATAATCGGAGTTAGAGTTTCTAGTTATCAAATGCACTGTAATTAATTGTGTAGTTGTAAGCTGTAATCATTCCAAATGCGTATCGATTGCATTTCAAAATGGTAATGATTACGTTTAACAGTTATCGTACTTTTCATGATTAGCAATTGCATTAATCACAGTGCTAAAACTTTACTAAATAAAATGTGCATTATCGTATTCCGAAGTAATTGGTATGTAATTGTAATCTAAAAAGTATACTGAAAACGGATTTAATTCTTTTTTTAATAGTAATGATTCCGTCTAACAGTAATCATTATTTTCAATTTTTTTCAATTACTTGAGAGCTGGATACCAACCTTAACTAACAACTGTAATTATCACCAATATTAAACATTACAGAATTACAATTTTAGTTATAGCACTTCGAAGTAATTAGTATGTAATTGTAATCTAAACACTGAACTACAATTGGAAATAATTTTAAACATTAACTGTAATAATAATGCTAAATAACTTTCGTGATATTATATAAATACAATAATGGTAATCTAAGTAATTAAAATGTAATTGTAGGCGTTTATCGTTCCAAATATGTATCAATTACGACTGCTTCACAACCAAACATCTTTTAAATACTAATTAAGTAAATCACAATCAAACAAACTTTGCTGCGTTGCAGTTATAATCGTAGAATCGGGTAATTTAGAAGTAATTATGTACTAAAGAGACGGTTCTGTTATTTAAGTGTATAAAGTATTAGGATTAATACTTTTCGAGATATTCGACTTTTTAAGTAATGCTGTATGGAATTTTCATAGATTTTTTAATACATACTATATATACTATAACTATAAAAATTCTATAAAGCCTTATTTAAGAAGCCGAATATCTCGAGAAGTATTAATGATAGCGATTTTGACCTCGAACCTTTTTAAATAAAATTTTCTACAAATTTGTCATGTACATTTTTTCTATAGCTCCTGTCATTTACGAGATATATAAAAAAAAATGAGAAATTCTTGGAAAAATTGGGTTTAGAGCCCCGTACTACCTCGCCGGTGTGAGTTACGACTTTGTTGCACTGGGTACTTTTGTCGATTCTGAGAAATATGGGTCTAAAGTCAAAGCGATGCCATAAAATACCACTGACCTGTAGGAATTTAAATCGCTAGGAGATTGTACAGTTGCTTTGAACTAAAGCCCAAAGCAAATTTGTGAAAATATTTTGTCAAACAGAAAAAGATTGTTTTTTTTTTAAGAATCAGATATCAATCGGTTAATTTGTATGATAGCTTTATTTTATAGTGGCCCTATATCGGCGATTCCGACAAAGAAGCAGACTTTGATGAGAAAAGGCCGTGTGAAAAGCTTAAGATAAATACATATGTATGTATGTATCTCAAAAACACCGACGTTTTCTTCTGGATGCAACAAACTGCGTGGCAAACTTAACATAACCCGTTAAGGATCTAATTAATATACTTTGAATATGATCTAATTATAAAAAAAAATATTTTTTTTCGTAAATTTTTTATATTGCCACAGTGTTACAGTCGGAAATCAAGCAAAATTAAAAACAATGAAATCAACTATGCTTTCGTATGCTGCTCTGTGCCACTTGAGAATTAAATAAACATTGACACGCTGTCTATCGCTCATTTCATTACCATTACGAGTGCTGTCGGGCAGCACATTGCCTCCTTATCGCTTGCTGGCGCTAATGCCGATATCAGTGCGCTTTTGCCGCCAGCATGGCTCGCCGGATTAACAGAGGATAAAAGCGTTGGACGATAACATACTTCAATTTGGCGGGGCATATTTTTATAGAAAAATATATAGATTATGAAAAAATATATATAGATAAAAAAAAATATATAGATTATAAAAAATACTGTTATTTTCAATTTAAAGTATGCTTATTTATTTAACATTTTAGTAAAACAAATTTTTTAAATTTATATTTATTTTTTTTATTAAAAACTTTTTGATTGTAATTTTTTTTTATTGTAATTTTTTTTTATTGTAAATTTTTATGAATTCCTATATACCACACATGTAGTATAAACCAGCCTTGGTTGCATTTCCGGCACATTTCTCTGTGTGGTCCCGCTTCTAATCATTCAGTCGCAGTCACTTCGTGTTTTATAGCGATTTATGTATGTAAACATGCACATTTCCGGCATCAACGTTTCGTTAGCGTTTTGTAGAAATAATGATAATAAATATTTGAAAGGCGTTTCCAATAATTTTAACAACTTAATAGCACTTTTGTCGCCACAAGCAATACATAAATACTCGTATGTACGACATTTTCGGGTGAGCCGCTTTTACACTTCGTTTATATTCCCTTTATGATTGCGACTCTGATTTATCTATGCCGCAATGTACGAGTATTTGGCTCATAAAAAATATTACAACCATAAAACTATAATGTCTTTGATAAAATTGATTAACATATTTTTAATTTGGAATGACAATGGTTATAAATTCCATAAACAAGTTGGCGATAATTGGTATCCATATAACTGTTAAAAATTCTGTTAATAATATTATAAGGTTTAAAGCTTAGCTCTACAACTAATTTTAAAACAATTTTGAGGGGCTAGAGAATTTTATGTAAGCGAAAGCTGATATTTTTCAGTCAAAACAATTTTCACCATCATTTAAACACACAATATTTTTAACCCGCTGTCAAAAAACTCACTAAATTTAATGTTGGAAGCAAAGTTAAGCGTTAAAGAATTCACTAAGATGAATATAGTTTTATCTTAGGGCAACTATATACTTTTAGTAACCAGAGGGCAACCGACAATAATGTGTTGGCGTTCGGAACTTCGCCAACTCAAGAACCTTCAAGTAACTCCCATCCTCATGATTCAGAAGCTAATAAATAATTGATTTCCAAATAAGTGTGTAAGCATAGTCAGACAGACTTATAACTAACATCTTAAGCATACATGATCTATCCACACCGTTGGCTCTAAAAGGTATATCTATCGACGACAATTTGTTTTAAGAAACAAACAAAAACTATGATACTAAGATGATGATAATGATATGCATATAATGATAATGATTGGATCAAGAAATTGCAAGTGAACCCTAGATATAATAGCCAAACGAGCTCAAAATTCGCTTGCTTGGGTTCTAGTACTTAAATGTATAAGTATAAGGAAATTATAAGTTATAAGAAACTTAAAAGTGGATACGAAGTTTCTGACGTTGAGCCTTAAAAGTTAATCTGAAGCTACAAGACTATTACAATTACTGCAGATCTAAGGTTGCATTTCGAGTTGGAAGAAAATGGAAATGATATGTGATATGGGATCAATCATCAAGCTAGAAAGCTTTCAGGTGCATAGCCTTAGAGAATGTGAGAAGACGACCTATGTTGGTACTTTTTTGGACCTGAAACATTTTGAATATTATGGAAACCTCTCTTTACTAACTTAGACTTAGGCAGGTTATCCATAACGAACGCTTTTGCAAACTACAAATGATATATCTACGGCTTCACAAAAATACTTTTTTATACCCTGCACAGGATATATTGAGTTTACTATGAAGTTTGTAACGTCCTATATACCTATAAATGATCAGCGCGTTGAGCTGAGTCGATTTATCCGTATCCGTGTCTCTGTCCTGCATTTCATATCTGTGTTTTTGAGATATCGATCTGAAATTTTTTCAGGTATTCAGTCATCAATCGAAATCCGCCGATATCGCGTCAATATAGCATATAGTGCAAAACTAACTGAACGATCATACACAAGTCCTTACTTGGAAAACTTTTTTTTTTTTTTGAAAAGCTACGTTCACCAAATTTGACATATATTATTGTCCAATACGGCGCTACATCTTTTGAATAAATTGTTCAAGTCGGACCTCCTTTGGATATAGCTGTCTTACAAACTGAACGATCAAACTATAGTTCGTGTATGGAAATTTTTTTATATAAGAAATTATCTATCTATAGTATGTATATAGTGTGGGCCATATAAAATTTTAAATTTCGAAGATAGGGCGTAAAAGATTGAGTGTAGCGTTTGCTGTATGGCACGTAGCGCCGTCCTGCTGGAACCAAATGTTGTCCAAGTCTTCCTCTTCAATTTGCTTGAAGAAAAATTCGGTTAACATTGCGCGATATCGCTCACCATTGATGGTTACGGTTCCTTCTTCATTTTCGAAGAAAAATGGGCCGATGATTCCACCAGACCAAAATCCGCACCATACAGTGATTCGTGCTGGGTGCATTGGCTTCTCGACGATTACATGCGGGTCTGTGCCCCAAATGCGACAATTCTGCTTGTTAACGTAACCATCGAGGTGGAAATGAGCCTCGTCCGAAAAGATGATTTTTCGGTAAAATTGACCATCCTCGGTCAAACGATCTTCTGCCCAATCTGCGAACTGTAGAATAGTGAATAGCGACCCATTTCGTAAATTTTAGACTTTTTACTGAATATCTGTCACTTTACGAATGGTTTCAATGTCGAAATATAGATATGTAGAAAATTCAAATTTAAAACGTTAGATGGCCCACCCTTTACATATCTATCATTCAAACTGCTCGATCAAAATTACGGTAAATATCTCTTTAACCCTTTTATGCTATAAAAAATACATTTGTTAAAAGTATTGCAGTTTCGGTATAATAACTAATTTGAACTTAGAAGATTTCAACCACGAAGAACATACGAGTATACTAACAACCAGTTCTCGTGAGCCAGTGGCGCTGTGTTCGAGTTTTTTTGATCTCCTATACAGTCTCTAATAAAATCAAGCCACCTACGAGGTATGACAATTAAGTAACGAGACTGATTCCATAAAAACCCCTTCAAAGTAGTCCCCTTGGGCAGCTATACAGCGATTCCAGCGCGTTTTCCATGCTTCGTAACATTTCTGGAACACTTCGATGTCCGCGAGTACCCTCGTCACGGCCGCCTGGATGTCCGTAATCGACTCAAAATGGGTTCCTTTGACCATCGATTTTGTTTTAGGAAACAAAAAAAGAGAAAGGGAATTTCAAACCTCGTATATCCATACTTATTGGTTGCTATGTCTAATGAAAGATATACAAATGAAATAAATTTTAATAATATCACCAAGATCAGAATTGTTGTTAATTCTAGCTAGAGACATACATACATACATGTATACAATCACTCATGCATATGTATGTACATATGTAACTCACTGTCTTTAAAAGCGCCGCATTGCAGCCAAACAAATGAAAACAAAAAATTATCTATGCAATAAAAAATCAGACTATCCGTCATATTTAAACAATCATAATGCCATAAGACTGACAAATGTGCTTGCCAAATGTGGCCACTATGCCTACAACGTTTCTACGGCATCTATGTATATAAGTATGTATATATTTAGTTAACGTTTGGGCGTTTAGTTTAGCTTTTTATCAACATTTTACGTTTCTATTTTGTAATGCCGGCGACATGACAAAGTTTGACGAGCGCTCTGTTGTTGTTGCTGTTGTTAGCGCACGCTTTGTGCTTGCGCTGCGGACCGTTGGCGTATCTTTTTTGCTTTGGCTTTTTTGTTAATTGAAGTTGTGTTGTTGTTATTTGCTAGCTAGTACTCGCTGTTTTCTTTTTTTTATCATTCTAGCAGCTCATTTTCATTGTAGTTATGTGTTTTTTTTGTATGGTAGTGTTGTTGTTATGCTATATACATACATATGTATGTGTGTATGTTGAGCAGGCGGCGAAATTGTTTGACAATTTTCATGTGAAATGACAATATGTAGACAAATAAAGCTGGCACAGCTCGACCGCCCGCACCACCCGCGCCACACGGTGTGCTTTGGCGCACAACAAGGTGAAGAATAACAACATTAAAAGCGGCACAAATGCGAGTAATCGTTTTATGACCGCAAATATTATCAAGTACGTACACATTTTAGTATCTATGTGACTAAGTACACATATGTACATATGTATGTATGTATATGTATGCTTACTCATATAGCGTTTAAATAGTTATTTATCTCTGATTATTCATGGTAATATAACCGCAAGAGGTGTGGTTGCGCTTCAGCTTGGCTGGAACTACAGCAACAGCGACAGACTTGATCAGTCAAACGCCATTGATATCGCAAAAATATTTCATCCAAAAGTTTTGTTTTTGAATACTTTGGCGCTATTGTTGCTATGGAACAGAGTATTAAATAAAGTTCCGAACGAGTCCATCCGCCATTGTGCGCAACAAGTGGAGCTGCCCCCATCCAATTTATGGGAAATTTCCCAGAAAGATTTTGGGGGACTATTCGCTAACTCGATTCGAAAAAATCGATTTTCGGATTTTCCAGCCAATTTTCGAATAAAATATTCGTTAGCTTTTGAGTTGTAGAAAGCAAAAACGAAAATTGTACGTATTTATTCGCATAATTATAAAGTAGATCGGAATTTCGAATAGAATACATTTACGAATCGAGATACAGAATAGGGCCCTTTGTTTGCGGGCTTACAAAATCAAACTCCAACAACAATTGCCTCCGAAAGACGGTCAAGTACGTCGCAGAAGAAAATTTTGTTCAGTGATGAAGCTCACTATTAATAAATAAAATTGTCACATTTGGAGTGATGATAATCCACAAGCCATTGTTGAGACACGGTTAGACCCGCAAAACCCATCACTACTTGGTAATTTGGTATGGTCGGTTTATGGGTAGAGGGAATCACTGATTCATATTTCTTAAAAAATGAAGGCGGCCATTTTGTTACAGTCAATGCGCAACGCCATAGAGGCATGATTATTTCCTTTTTTTGTGCTTGAATTGGAGGATGTTGATGTGGACGAGCTCTGGTTCTAACTAGACGTCGACAACGAAACAAACAAATTATTGAAGAAAACTTTTCTCGAGTTGTGGGTCGAGCGATTTAAGACCGGTGGACTATTTTTTAGGGAGTTATGCGAAGTCGAGCCCATAATCTCTTGATGACTTACAACTTGAAAGCGAATATTACAGGCATATGTACAGCCCACTTTACTGCAAAAAAAGTATAAAGTTCGGTCCCTTTATTCGAACCAGTCGTGGCGATCACATTTTTAAAATATAATGAAAATTGCATAATGATCTATACAAATACCCATCTACCTCATTTGAGCGAACATAATAGTAGTCATTGTAAGTTCACCTTGGAATTCGAGCTGTAAGTCTGTAAATAGGTATACCCTACCATTTGTAGTTTTGAGACAACTTTAGGATGTCAATATACAAGTATGTATTTACAGACTTACAGCTGTGTATCTCGAATTCCGAGATTCTTACCTAATTTAAGCTTAAATGACTGGAACATAAGGAGTTAATTAGTCATGGAAAGCGCTGAGAAGGGCGGTTTAAAATCTGCTTAGCCAAGATAGCCTGATAGCGCATCTTTGGTGTTTTGATAAGCCTACTTCCTGTATTATTATAAAAATTTACTTTACCAACTACCCTTTGAAATACAAATACAAATGTAGTATGTACATACATACATACTTATGTGTGGCAGTTGGAAACCTTGTCAATTGAGCATGAAAACCAAGAGGATTTGCCAAACAACTTAAATTCCTATGATGCGGTCTACTCACGAATAAATATGTATGCAATAATGTAGGTATGTATGTATGTATGTATTTTACTACTACTACTTATTCTTTTATACGACCGGCAAAAGAACTCTGCCGGCAAAGTGCGTATGTATGTATGTGAGTATGTATGCTCAAACCAGAAAACATAAAACATGTTTTTTTTCTGCTGCAACGCATCAATAGTGTGCTCCACAACAAAAACTTCTAACGCAACGCACAATATCATTTATAATACAGGAAAGTAACAACAACACAAATAACAAAGAGATCTAAATGCATGATATGGCTTATATAATAGCAGGAAAATGCATCTAAATGAAGGCATGATGAGCTACGCATGATCGTTCTTTTCTCTACATTTCCAATTTATCTTTTATTTCATTTTTGGTTTTTATGCGCTTGCTTTCATTTGTGAACTGCTAACGTTCGTTACACCATTTATACCAAACACTTCGATGCTGGCGCTGCTTTGGTGTGCTATGCACAGGCATATGGCGATATGACTTCTATATATATGTGTGTATGTATGTATATATGAGCCTACAATGGTAATTGTAATGAAACCATTGAGGTTTCTGTTCATCAACAGCTTTGTAAATTATTATGAAATACGCGGCATAATGCAGCGCTCCTACACACACAAACAGACCACTACTTACAGCGCCATAATAAGCTAAATGTTGTTGTAATTAATGTTTTTGTGGAAAATGCCATCTGCTTTGATCTCCGTTGATATTATGTTTTTATAATTTTTATTTTCCTCCGGCATACCTATTCAAAGAGCCATTGAATGCCTGTTCGCCTTTGAGTCGTTATCGTTTATCTTCGCTTCAAAGTCGGAAATAAAAGTTGAGTGTATGTAGGCAGTGTTGAGTGTGGATTAATGCAGCTGATCGGTTATTACTTGTTGTAACTAATTTTAATAATAAACTATGGGAATATGTTTTGCTTTGTGTACGCTTTCAATTAGCTCGCTTTGATCTTGTAGGCTTTGTGTTTTTTTAATTTCCGCTCAATAAAACTGTACAATTTAACTCGAAAATTCTCTTTGAACTCGCTGAAACATATTTTTATGAACATATTTTGTCGACTATTAACAGAAAAAAAATTTCATAAACAATTTAAATTAATATGAGCAAGTTGGTAGTAAGTTGTATGGCAGCTGTGTACATATGTATGTATGCTGTATTAGTCCGATCTGATTCAACACATTTGGAGATTGTAGAGAAACCTCGTAAAATAGTTTGTGGCAAATTATTTATAAGAAGATAACTCATTAAATAAAAAAATTTCTATATAAGAACTTGGTTTAGATCATTCAGCTTGTATAGCAGCTATATGGTAGTCTCTTTTGAAAACTTTGTTCAGATATAATACTATATATATTTCTGGACTAGGCAACACTAAGTGTTGCCAGGTGCAATCTGACATTTCCATTGGAAAGTTTGACATTTTTTAGCATAACATCAATCTCTTTGTCATTTAATCGTGAATTGTTTTATTTACAGGGAATTAAAAAATTCATCTCGGCCAAAAAATGGAATTAACTCGTGAACATTTTCGTGCGATCATTTTTCACAACTTTCGACGTGGATTATCACGACAAGAGTTCATCGATGAACTAAAATCTTTGTATGGCTTTGAAGCACCATCCTATAGCACTGCGAAAAACTGGTACAATGAATTCAATCGTGGCCGACGCTCGCTCAAAGACGAATTCCGTGAAGGTCGTCCATAAACAGCCGTTGTGCCAGAAAACATCGATGCCGTACGTGAACTGATAATGCAAGACCGTCATGTAACATACCTTCAGATAGAGAGGCATGCCTATGCATTTCTCCCGCCAGCAAACATTCGATATTGCATGAACACCTGGCCGTAAAAAAGGTTTGTTCTCGTTGGATCCCGCACAATTTGACAAACGCTCAAAAAAAGGCTCGTGTGGATTGGTGTAAAGAAATACTGAAAAAATACGATCGCGGTGCTTCAAAAGACGTTTATAAGATCGTCACAGGTGACGAATCATGGATCTATGCGTATAAGCGCGAAACAAAACAGCAATCGACCGTGGGGGTCTTCCAAGACAAGCCAAATCCAACGAAAAAAAAATAAAAATTGTCGTTGATAAATATTCCTATTTGCATTATTAGGCCAGAAATATATATAGCAGCCCTCGTAAGCGTGAACTTGGATAGCGATTTATGGTGAGTTTGAAGAAGATATCGTGTCAAATAAAAAAGTTGCCCATACAAAGACTGCATTTTGATCAGTCAGTTTGCCTAACAGCTATACACTATACTGAAGTGATATGAACGGCTTCAACAAATGGGCAGCTTCTTGGGAGAGAAGAACGTGTGCCAAAATTTCAAATCTATATATTAACAGAAAGCATACTGAACTAGTAATAAAACCGTTTCATTACTCATACTCTCACTACAAGAGACTAATTGTTGCTTATTAATGCTCTTCTGTTGTTGTTTTTGCCTATTATAAGCCCATTAAATTTCAGAGAATTCGAAAATGAAAACCAATTTGAGAAATAAAATCGAAATTCTAAAAACAAAATAAAGAAAGCAATAATTCTGTGGAAGTACAAAGTCAAAAAGAGAGTAAAAAAACTGTTAAAACCTTAATGCGCCATGAAGGGTTGCACCTTCGCGCTGCAGTTGAATCATTATGCAGCGAAAAATGCTAATTTACGGAAATTTAAACACTTCAACAACAACAACAACAAGAACAACTAAAAGCCACAACAAAACAGCAGGCAGAACAATTATACGAAATGAGTGGAAGTGAAAAAGCAAAAAGAAATCATGTTCACAGCAGACGTCCAGCAAATATGAAAAAGAGGCGGACACCAAAGACGTAACCAACCAAAGGTGCACTGCATGAGTCGCAAGAGAAGAGAAACAACAATAACAGCAAATAGGTTAATTTAAAGAAGTGGAGCGTTCGCTGTTGGCCGCGCTGCAGATGCGCTGCGCGGAACAAGGAAATTCTTTTATGCATTGGAACAATTTTCGATTACAACGGCCAACAGGCGTACACACGCACACACACATGCAGACAGTCAAGTCAAACTGCATTTCGTTTGAAGTGCATTGCGCAGCAGACCAAGCACCGGCAGACGCCTGCGCAGACAGACGAAACGTCATGCGGACAATTTGAAAGGCCAGCGCACGAAAAGGAGAAGCCGACAAGCAAAAAAAGGCATGAAAGAAATTGAACAAAAAAAACAATGAATGCAGGGGAACACATGCAATTGCATGATACTCTAACGGCAGCAGACCAGTGGCCGTGTCCGCCGCAACGGAAGGTGCTAATGGACTTTTAGGACCGGCAGCAACTGCGACGCCTTAGCTGGGCTGCAGCATTATGAGCGGAACGGCAACCTTTCTTACTTTCTTAATTTTTGTGTTTCTTTTTTATTTTATAAATTTTTTTTATTGAGTTTTACACAAAGAATGCGCCGAAGAAGAGGCGTTTATTAGTTGGAAAAGAAGACTATCCCTTCTTCATGCTTTTGGTTTGTGCATTATACGCTATTATGTAAGCATGCTTGTATGTACACGCTGCTAACAGCTTCCACGATCGGTAAAAGTGGAAGATAAAAGCAATTTATTGCAGCGAGCGGAGGAAAAATTGAAATTTTCATGGTGCATTAGAGGTCAGTCAATTCATCAGCAAACCCACATATACTTATACATGTGTATGTATGTATGAATGAGTAGAAATTCGGATGATAAGACAAGAAGATAGAGTATAGAACGAATGCTTGAATATTATGACACATACATACATATTTATACGCTAGATAATACTTATGAATATATGTATAGTACATATGTATGTGAATCCATTTAACATTGTAAAGAAGCTTAAAAAGCTTAAAAAATATAAAGAAACAATAATAATATGGTTCTAAACTTAAAAACAATCAGTTATTCCGAAAATTCGAAAAGTAGTTTTTTTGAAATTAAGTTCGAATTTCTTAAAACAAAATTCCTAACATAATTATACTATTATATTTCCTTGCAAAATTATGTAGAAAATTCTACTGGTTGTAAAACATTGATTTCGAACTTATGTTCGAATCGAAACAAATAACGTAAATAAAAATGAATATAAGGAAACAGCTGCTTCAAACTTAGTTTTGAAAGAATATGAAAGAAACATTTTTTCAATAATAGTTATAATATATTCTACTTAAAACAATGTTGCAAACTTATGTAGACCTTTTTTCTGTAAACTGTAATTTCGAAATTTCGAACTAAAGTGAAAATATATTTCGTTTAAAAAGAACAAATTTAGAACCAATAGAAAATTTAATTAATTTACAGAGGGCTGTTTCGAGCAAATTTACAATTGATTGAAAAATTCCATTTTCGAATTTTCGAACTTAGGAACAAATCGTATTTTTTTTTTGTTAAAGAAGAACAAATTTAAAGAAAAAGAAAACTCAATTATTTAACAGAGAGCTTTTTCGAACATACATATGTATGTATATAAAAATGAACTTTGACAAATGGCTATATCTAAGTAAAAGCAACTCTACGAACCTATTTTCCATTTTTTTCGATAGTTCTTCTTATAAACACCATATAATATTATATTTAAAAACGAATAAGAAATTCTAATGTTAGAAAAATAAATATTTCGAAATCAATTTCAGATTGGACAGTTTTTTTGTAGATCGAGATAGTATATGTACATATAAGTATATATGTATATCTTAATTTCGTTGAAAACAAAAAAAAATGTTAACTGCTTAAAAACCAAAATTTTCGAATTTACCTTCGAAAGCAACATTTTAATTATAATGCATTTCCATAAAAATAAACACAACATAATATTATATTTTATAATCAACAAATAACAGCTTAAAAAACAAAAATTTCGAAATTAAGTTCGAAATTTTTTTTTGTCTTTTTTATTCGTGATAAAATATTATACCATATGTACATATTTTCATTTAGTTAA
Source organism: Bactrocera dorsalis (assembly GCF_023373825.1). Taxonomy (NCBI): domain Eukaryota; kingdom Metazoa; phylum Arthropoda; class Insecta; order Diptera; family Tephritidae; genus Bactrocera; species Bactrocera dorsalis. The sequence continues at coordinate 13,834,525 of NC_064306.1, read as the reverse complement.
AAACAAACAAAAAACGTTTAATGTTTAAAAAATTAATTGTTTAAGTTAACTTCGAAACCAAAAGATGCATTAGTTATAATGTAAACTTTTTACAATAAATTTTTTATAATAAACTCAGCATGATAATATATTTTATAAGCAACAAAATATTCTGCAGTTGAAAAAAAAATATTTCGAAATTAAGTTCGAAACTGTCAATTTTTTGTATTTTTTTACTCGTGATAAAAAGTGGGACATATTTTCATTTAGTTAAAAACAAATAAAAAAGTTTACTGTTTGTAGAATTTAACTTTCCAACTTAGCTACGAATAAGTAAAAACGCTTACTATTCGAAAACAAATAAAAAAGTTTACCGTTTTAAAAATATAACTTTCGAACTTGACTTCGAAAAAGTAAAAACGCTTACTATTCGAAAACAAATAAAAAAGTTTACTGTTTGAGAAATATAACTTTCGAACTTGACTTCGAAAAAGCTAAAGTTTCTACTACGAAACTAACTGTATTTTACTGAATAATAATATTATGATATTCTGTATGGTATTTGACATTTTGTCGTGGTTATGAATCGCTTTACCTCATCATCTAAGCACATTGGTCGCGTAATTGTTATTGTAATTACCGCAATTACTGTTATGTATTCATTGTTACTCAAAAACACATTCATTATAGTGTGTGTATACATATTTATTTGAACATCACAGCATTCTTAACTAAGTGTTGTCTGCTAAGTTGCGTGCTTCTTTGCAACCATGTGCCAAAAGGTAAATATATACCTGTGTAGTATGTATGTAGTGTTACATAAGTGTTGTTTACACACAAAATAATTGACGCACCTTCTTCAAAATCACACTTTTCGCTTGCATATGGCATCTCAGCGCGGTCGAAAACATATATAGCGGCTGTGTGTGTGCCAGCAATAGAATTTACAACAACAATAAAGCAATATCGGCGTTATTTTCATCTTCAGCCAACAATCACCTGTGGGAGCGCAATTTGTTCGCATTGGAAGCGGCCAAAGGTAAAAAAAATGTGGCTGGCAGAAAGGCAAATAAACGAATAGTATTTCAGACGAACAATTGGGCAGACAATATTGGAAATACATACGTACACACATACATCACATTCATATGTAAGCAAGTATTTATAGCTGTAGTTTGAGGCGGCTGCTCACAAAGCAATTGCTTAGATACATACATACATACAAACAGCCAAACAAATCAAAGTGCAGCATGTCTGCCTTAGACGCTAAGAAGAGTATATATACATACACACATAACACATGTACGATTATTTTTGTAGTTTTTAAGAACTTCTCTTGACTGATTAATCCTGATTGAGCAGTGAAGAAATGTGTGCATACTCATATACATACATACATGCATACGCACACACATGTGCACATTAGGAAGGTAAACAGTGTAAACACTTAATCCGACAGCAGCGACAAAAAGATGGCGCTTTAAATTGAAAGGTAAATAATTAAAAGTAAGCAAAGCGCTACAAAACAGACATATGTATGTACATACATATACATACATATATAATATTTGCTTATATATGCATGTATGTATGTACAAAGATTTTCTTTTTAAACGCTGTTCAAACAGACAAGAAATCTATTAAGCTTTTTCGAAACTCAAAGCAAGTAAGTCGTAACTTTTATGAACATACATACATAACTATGTATATACATAGGTATGTATATATTTTTTTTTAGAAACACACATATTTATATCGTCTTATGTATGTACATACATAAGTATGTAAGCACGTATTTACCTGCAAGTCTATATAAATTGCATATTTCCTATTGACAACTGGCCACACCAAAAACTAACTAAAAACTATCGATGCAATAAAGTTGCTTAACAAGCATACATTAAAAAAAATATAAGCCCACATATGTACATGCATGTACATACATATTTACTCACACACATATTGTATTTAAATGCCTTGGCCAATCTCTATAGGCGAGACCACTTAATGAAATTGTCTTTTAATTTGACAGCAACAACTTTAGCAAATAACCTATAAGAAATACAGCAAAATGCTGATAATATGACAACAACAAAACACAATTACATGAGCACGCATGTTTTGTTACACACAAACATACAATTGTTATTTACTACACTCCTTTCGCCTGTTCCACTAAATAGTACAAACACTTGCACACCTATAATCAAACATACATACAAACAATGATATTTGTAGACTGATAAGAGAAATATGCTAAATTGTATACCCAAAGCAACAAATTTTGATTTAAAACAAAAAAACCTTAACTTCGGCATTTGAGGTTCAATACCCTCCACAAATACAAAAGGTTTTATACAAGAATTCGATTTTGATCGACTGGTTTGTATGGCAGCTATATGCTATAGTGGTCTGATCTGAAGAATTTTTACGAAAGTTGTAGCCTTGCCTCGGACAATAATTTATGCAAATTTTCATGAAGATATCTTGTAAATACCAAAAGTTTTTCATACACGGGCTTAATTTTGTTCGATTAATTTCTTTACCAGAAAGCTGTGAATCAAGTCTACTATTGCCAAGTACTCGAAAGATTGCGAAAACGAGTCAACAGGGTGCGCCCAGACATCGCTCGTAACTGGATCCTTCATCACGACAACGCGCCGTGCCACACCGCCCTCAGCGTGTCCCAGTATTTGGCCTCTAAAGGAATCGCCGTGTTGCAACAGCCGCCTTATTCGCCCGACATGTCACCCTGTGACTTTTTTTGTTTCCTAAAACAAAATCGGTGGTCAAAGGAACCCATTTTGAGTCGATTACGGACATCCAGGCGGCCGTGACGAGGGTACTCGCGGACATCCCAGTCGAAGCGTTCCAGAAATGTTACGAAGCATGGAAAACGCGCTGGAATCGCTGTATAGCTGCCCAAGGGGACTACTTTGAAGGGGATGGCAGAGTTGTAGAATAATTTTCAAATATACGGTTTTTATGGAATCAGTCTCATTACTTAATTGTCATACCTCGTATGTGTATTATATACTATAGTGTTCCAATATCAGCGGACAATTGTTTATAATGATTATTTATTATGATTTAATTTAGTTTATTTATTATCAATTGTTTTTTTTTTTGTTTTTTAAGTTTTTTTTTGAAGTAAAATGTGTTGGGTATAAAATCTCATTTATGTGTTTGCCGGTTTGTCATTTTCATAGCCGGCCGTCAAGCACAGTAACTTACACTTGATTCGTAACCATTCGTAAATACTCGTTTTATTTTTTTCTGTCTTTAAGACTTCGTTTTATTTAACTTTTTTTGAGTTGGTAGATAAGTTTATCACTCTTATCTTTTACATTCTTTACTCCCACCTTCCTTTACGCCCCGTCCAACTGTTGTTTCATTCACTAAGAATGTTGTCAGCACAATTATGTGTAAATAAAAAATAAAAAAAATTAAGATTCTAGATTTTTGAAATTAAAAAAAATGGTGTATATGATGATATACAAATTGTACATTGGCAATGAAAATGCAAAATAGCGTAACATAACTTTTCATAAGTTCCCAGACGAAGGAAAAACGATATAATAGAAACCACTCATATGGAAACAAAATTTGAGTTTTGGTTATAAAATGATTATACAATGCCCGCCAGGGGCGCTAGATTCAAAAGGTTCTGCTTACTTTGGAAAGCATCTTGTATATTGGTTATATCTGAAAACGGGAGTTTAGATTTTATAATATATATATGTAGGTAATATGATATTTACTACATTATCTCGAAATAAGTTCGCTTTTGTTCGGTCAAGTTTAAAAACTCATTGAAAAGAAACGAAGGGCAACCATTGGAGAGAGTTAGACCTTAGACTACTCTCTTAATCGTCTGTAAATTCCTCAGTTCACTATATTGACTCAAATTTACTTGTGAAAGTTTATCACAACCTCAAATAGCAAATTATTATATAAAGTATTCCAACTCTAGAAGCAATCAATAGGAAATATTAGACCCGGATACAACAGTTTCTAACGTTTCCGCGACCTTCTAGTCTAAGAATGACGGATTCGAATTTATTTATATCCGGCCAATAGTTTTAAGCAGAACCAAACATAATTTTTCAACAAGTCATATAAACCGAAATTATATCGAGTCCAAACTATTACTAGTAATTTTTTGTAACGACTAAAGTCGGTCTAAAATCAGATATAATATATAGGTTCCAATTTGAGGCAATCTATAAAATTATATAAACTTTAATCCGCAAGTATGTAGATCCGAGCAAATATTGTATATACCACACAATAAAAAGTTAGGAATTCACTGCTTTGCATTCGCAAACAATTTCCAACAACAACTCATGTTGATATTAAAGAAATTTTCACAAAACACGTACAAACGAAACTTCTGAGAATTTTCTTTACGAGCGATAAAGTCAGTATCACACACTTAGTGAGCCACTATACACACACATACAAACTAACAAACATACGTACATATGTCTACAGTGCGGACGGCCACAGGCGGCCGATCGTTCGAGCCGTTGTCATTCACTACTTGAGCTGTCATTCAACGGCTGTGCGTGCTTATCTAAAGTGTCTGATCTTTATATGCGAGTGCTGGCGTGTGAGCAAGTGGTTTTTCCATTTGTATTTGCCGCGAAACGCAAAGGAACGCATCTCAACACAGCACTCCACCGAACTCATCAAAGCCATGCGGCGCTTTCGGTGGCACGACACAGCAACTAACAGTTAGGCAGCTGTGCCGCGCCAAGTAACTCGCGCTGCAATTATTTGGAAACGTGTATAGCTATAGGTAGGAGGCTTTGATGGTGAGTGGATTAGGTGTTGCAGTATAAATCAATTAAATGTGAATGTAAATTATTAAGGCTTTTAGAACGCTTTGAATAAAACATGAAGGAAAATGTTGTTCTAGCAAATTGACGTAAAGTAATTTAATAGAAAAAAGTAAAAATATGTACTCGTACTACGCTCGCTCTCTTAAAGACACTGTCAAGCTGATCTTCAGCGCACTAAAATTAATAGAAATATATACGACATAAAAATACCCTTCTATCTTGCTTAAACTTTCAGCCATATTAAATCCGATTGAGAGAAGTGATTCATAGATTACCCGAAAATAAGAGCGAACGTTCTGAAAACTATTTTCATATTATATATACATGTAAGTTTTATGTAGATATAAAAATAGTTAAACTAGTTTTCATGCCTCATTTTCAGTGAAACTTAAGCTGATTGTTTTTCTCACTTTAAGAACTTAAATATAATTTTATTTTTTGTATTGGATTAAAAAGATCTCGACATTTTGTGGATCTAGTTAGTTTACTACAGAAGGTCTTTTATAAATGAGTGACATGTCGAAAGTCCGTCCTACCTTATAAAATATATACATAGGCATGTAAATGGGCAACGAGAGCAGCTGTCTGTCTCAAAAAATAAATGCCAAAGAATGTTCTTTCGAATGATAATAAATATTCCCCATTAAATTTGAAGTTCCTGTATTTTTTCTTTAAAAAAAGTAGGCAACCTCGAAATGGATCACTCTTTAGGTGAAATAGTCTTTCAGTTTTTGGAAAAACGAACTGAAAACGAAACGGTGCAAACATACTTTTCTCAACCAGAAGCTACTGATTTGTACGAACTATCGATATTGGATAGCTATAGCATATAGCTGACAAAAACACTGACCGATCGAACTTAAGTCTTTGTGTAAAAAACTCTTTTATTTGGTAAAATATTTTCACGAAATTTGACATACATAGGTTATTATCTGAAGCAACGCTATAGAATCGGAACACAAAAGCATATATGTATGTAGCTATCATATAAACGGACCACCTTTCCAGAGCTTCATTGCAACCGAAATTAACGTCTTTTCATCTACTTCATTAACTACAGCAAATTTATCCAGTTATGATAACCTCTAAAGTATTATAAGCGCTCGTTATTTTATCTATAGTTTATTTATGCCAGTTGTCTGTTCGCTTCGCCACTCTCCAAACTTTGACGAATCGCAAAGAGTAACTGTAAACCAAATTGATTAGCCACACAATAACTCTATACATATTTTTGGCTGAGCAATTCATAGTTTCTCTGTTTAAGCATGACAGAATATCAAATCCGGCACTAATGTGTCATAACTCAGTGAGCTCACAGCTAATTTAGCAGTTTTTGAAAGACGTTATTGTACACATGATTGCCTATCGGTCACTTTCGTGCACTTTTCGGTTATTTCTTTGTATTATTTGTCATTTTTGTATTTCTTGTTTTCTTTTTTTTTGTTTTTTGTACCCACCCGCAGTTCGGCTTCCAACTGGTTGGTGTGTCCGGCCAAATTCGGCATAGCTGTCATGTTGTAGCCCAGACCCTGACATGCCGGCACCGTGATGCGTTGACATTGTAATCCATTGTTGCCATTGGCAATGCCCCCACTGCTGCTACCACCGCTGATGACACCGTTGGACATGTGTTGATTCGTTGCCGAGCCGGTGTTCGCAGCGTGAGCGCTTGCAACTAATTGCAGGATAATGCAGTAGATTACAAAGCACATGCGCGCGTAGGGACGACACATTTTATGGGAGCACATTGTATTTAATTCAACAATTTGTTGTTGTCACTTATTTTATGGGAAAAAATATTTTTTATTTGTTGTTGTCACTTATTTTATTATAAAAAAATATTTTTTTTAATTTTGTATTTGTAGTTTTTGTAAATACTAAGTAAACTAATACAACTTTGTCACTGGCATATTACGCAAACGCGCCCGAATTCGAAGCGTACAGCGTTGTGCAGCTTATCAGGCACACTTTTTTATTTTTTTTATATTCCTTTTTGGATTTCCATGTAAACAATCTGCGTTTTTATTTAGCATTATTATAGCATGCCACAAACACTTATTATTTATCTACTGCCCCGCTTATTGTATGCTTATTGTTTTTTGCGGCTGTTCTCTGCCGTTTAAGCTACTTCTTTGTGTTGTTTCCTTCTTTACACATTCACTGCCGCAGCAAATAAATACCGGCTACACACGATTTTATGGAGCACTGACTATATTGCCACTTTTCATGTTGCGCTTGCTGTTGTTGTTGCTGTCGGGTCACATGAAAATAACATCAAAGCGCATGGAATTCCCTCAAGCGCATCAAAAACACAACACAAAAGGCAGAAACCGAAAAGAATGCGAGTAATACAAAAACGCACAAAGCAGCCAACCGCCAATGTAACTGAGTCAAGCGGCGTTGCCTCAGGTAGGCAACGAGTTTTCGTGCGTTCGCACACCAACACAGACACGCGCACACGTACTCAATCGGCGCGTAGCCTAATTATGAGTTTTCGTTGTTATTTTTGTGTTTTCTACAAAAGTGTGTAAGAAATCTCGCACACGCACTTCAGCGTCAACAACAAACACACACGACGCGTTTACGTTACACTTTGTTGTTGCTACACTAACTTTTCAATAATTTAAGGTACGGAGTGCGCTCATTACGACACATACGTTTCACTCGACATCCGCTTGAAGAATTCTTCAAATTTCCACTAGGCAGCTGTTGATATACCTCGGCCGCAAAGTGTACGCGCTTCAAACTGGTTCGCGCGCTTTCAAACATGTTGCATGCAACTACCAATCAGTCTGCCAAGTTGTAAGCGTTGTTGTTGATTTTGCACGCCAAGCGGCAAATTTGCTTTCATCTTCCCTGCTCGTAGTTTATCTTTTTCGTTGTGCCGGTTTTGTTTATTTTCCCGGCTAAAATGTTTATGCCGTTCGCAGCCGTGTTCTCTGGTTCGATTTGTGTGGCTTCGAACATAATTTTCATTTTTGTTGTGTTGTTTGCGTTCGTTGCAACCACTAATGGGGGTACTTGTGGTGTTTACTTGTGGCTAAGTGCTCTCAGCGCAGGTGTAAGAGGATTATGGCTGTTGTATTCAAATTTTTTAGATTTCAGAAATAAATTATTCCACTACATTTAATATTAATATTCGAGAAAAAATTATCTGAGCCCTTTCTAACTTGCTGCTCACAGCTTTGGACAACGAGCTGTTCTAAGAGAAATAGAAATAAATCTGCTAAACCGATTTGTAATATCTTGCTAGTTTTATACAGAAGTATCGGATCCAACCAAAGTAGTTCTTCGCACCACAAAAAGAGTATATTGTGTATGAAACGTAATAGAGAAAAACGTAGTAGCGCTTCAAAGGGTTTTTAAGTTTGAGCCTTTATATAATAAGGGCTCAATTGTAATATCGACCTCTTCTAGTATTCCTAATCCACTTTCTAATATTTATTACCATGGCAGAGAGTACACTGAAATACTTCATAACCGGATACTCACCGTTGCATCGGTTTTGTCCGGAGCTGTCCATATATGGGTTGTGGCACAAATGAGTGTTAGAAATGTATTCTCAGAGTCAGAATCTACTCTACCTAGAACTGCATATATCTCTATTGAACTAATAAATGATGTCAATTATTTCATTAGTTTCCTTTGAGCCACCGCGAACCAGACGGCACCATCTATTTTCTATTTACTGTGACCTTTTTACGTATTATTCTTAAAAAAACTGTCTCAAAACACCAAAAATAACAAAAATTAAAAAAACAGGAACTTTAAATTGTACACAATTTTCTTGACCAATTTTATGAAATCTTGTGCGTTTATCACCGATAATTTGAACGAAATATTACCAAAACAGTGTCCATGACCGGTTATAGAAATTGGTTTTGTTGAAAATATTAATAACAACGTTGTGTTCATGAAATTTGTCCAGTTATGGGAGATGTCCGGCTCATGTCTGTCCGCAATGGATAATTTCACTGTACTAGACCCGTAATCAAACAAATTGAAAAGAAGTGTTACCAACTCCAAATTTTCTTACAAACTTTACTATCTGAATCAATCTCGTTGACTCGTTGCCAAGACCAATTGTGCCGGAGTCTTCAGACTCTTCAAAAATAGTTTAAAGCATAAGATGGTAGAGTAGATATCAAATGAGCACTAGGAACGAATGCTTCCTAACATTAGGCGAGTGGAAAATTAAGCTCGGCACAATGAAACATCCAGTGAAGAAGAGAGAGTGCGAAACCGATGTACAATTCCTCTCGGGTCCAGAGTTCGCAGGGAAGCCCGACACTCTGCGGTAATTTTTGATTCAAAAATTCACTACAATTTTCTATGAGCCCCAATTTTCGCAATACGGTTCTGGAAAAAGTTACAATTTATCTGGTAGAGTGACAAATACGCTTAAGTTTTCAATTTTAAAGTTTGTAGAATTTTAAATTGAATATTGTAGTAACGAGTTTTGCAATATGGATGATATGATTTCTAAATAAATAAAACTCTCCATTCTGGTGCGAGAAAATCCACAAATTATTCGTTAACACCCATTACTTTCACCTAAATTTACAGGTTTTTGTGGTTTTTAGTCTGGTGGAATCAACGGTCCGAACTTCTTTCGAAATGAAGCTGGTGACACACTTACTGCAAATGGAGAGTGGTATAGATCGGTGATAATTAACTTTTTATGGCCGCAATTGAAATAAGTTGATCTTGTCAACATCTGGTTCTCACAAGACGAGGCTGCGTGCCACACAACACGTGCAACCACCAATTTATTGCTAGTAAAGTTTGGAGTTTCAATTATTTTAAGAAATTGTGACATTGAATGGCCTCCAAGAAGTGGTGATTTAACACCATTAGTATACTTCTTGTGGGGTTATTTGAAGCCATTGGTGTTTAGTAACAAACCAAACTCTTTTCAAGCTTTAGAAGTTAATATTGAACGCTGGTCAGGACATACTACTCCACTCTCTTAGTGGAAAAAGTACTCGAAAATTGGGTTCATCGAATTCGTGCCTGCAAAAGAAGTCGTGAAAGCAATTTCTATGATATTATATTCAGAATTTAATTGCTTCACATTATTCCCGACATCAAAAACAAGCATTTGCACCAGTAAGCTTTAGTTAAGTTATTTCGTCACTAACCACTTGAAATTCCTTAATTTAACGTCGACACTGCGAGTTCTGGTTATAAGCAATTATTTATACAAGCGACCCGGTTTTAACACCGATGGACACCTTTTCTGGAATCAATTTAATAGAGCAAACTTCTGCATATTCTAGAACAGGAGAATGCTACGAACCGCAGTCCGTACCAAAAATCAATGAAAACAAAATAAAACGAATTGGGCTTCGTATTACTGCCTCACTCAACATTTCATTCATAATTGGATAATATTCGACGAAATATTCGAATAGACCACGTCGAACACGCAATAAAGAAAGTATAGCAACCGTAGCTGAGAGTGTACATGAAGACCTTGGAGAGTCGATTCGGCGCCGTTCGCAGCAACTCGGATTGACGTACATATGGAACGAACTTTTTTTTTAAAGCCTACAAAGTACAGCTTGTGCAAGAACTGAAGCCGCTTGACCTACCCAAGTAACATGGCTTCGTTCTATGGGCTCTTGAAAAGTTCTAAGAAGATCCGACGTTTTTGAGTGAAATTTTGTTCAGCGCCGAGGCCCATTTCTGCCTAAATAGGTATGTAAAGAAGCAAAATTACCGCGTTTGAAACGAAGAGCAACCTGAAGAGATTCAAGAGCTGCCATTTCATGCGGAAAAAACGTATTGGTGTGGTTTGTGGGCCGATTAAATCATCGCCCGTGAGAACGTAACTGTCAGTGGCAACAGTTAACGCGCCAAAATAACCGACTATTTGATTCTTGAAATGAAGCTCGTGATCTTGCCGACATTTGATTTCAACAAGATGGCGCCACTTCCCACACATCGCATCAATTAATGGGTTTATTGAGAGAACACTTCGGTTAGCAGATAATTTCACGTTTTATGCCGGTCGATTGGCCACCGAGATCGTCTGACATCACACCGTTAGACTTTTTCCTGTGGGCATATACAAAGTATAAAGTCTATGCCAGTTACCAGTTTTGTACAGTATCGTTATGAGTGAACGGAACTTTTGAGGACCATGTGGAGAGGACCTGGCTAATTGCACGGAAGAACGGGACGTACGAATAGACAGAAACAGACTCGTCACCCTGTTGTTAACTCGGCTAAAGCGGTATAGGTGATAAAAATTACGGAACCCCTTCTTTGTCCGCGTTAGTTATAACTACTTTATAGATTTAAATGCAAATGCTGGTTTCTGTTAAATTTATGAGTTTTCTTAGCTTGAACTGGTAACCGCAGAACCAATTCTAAACTAGTGTTGTTATTTGCGGAATATAGTAATTATGTTGTCCAATTAGTATACATACATACATCCATACACTCGTAAGTTTTCCGATGGATTGGTATTCCGTACGTACTCACATTAATTTTATTATTATTATTTACATACATTAACCGAAACAATAGATACTAAATTTGTAAGGGTAGCTGAAAAAAGCATTCACACCTGCGAATTTACTGCGCAACACTTGAAAGCACAGAACAAAGTACAAAAACGCTAACGTGAACGTGAACGTGAACGCTCCGAAATGCAGACATTACGCTGGCTCATAAAGCATTGTATCACAAAAAACACACACAGTCACAACAACAACAGTACAGCGACATGAATTTATGAATACGCAACAACTTTGTTGCCCACCGGCAGCAATTGCATTAAAATGCGAATTGCAAAGACATCAGCACAGCCGCGCCGTCACTCAGCTGCGCACCGCATTGCCAGCAATAAAAACAGCAACAGTTACTGCTAAATCTAGCAGCAAAAACCACAGCTCATAAAGCAATAAAATAGAGAAAAAATAACGAAAATAAAACGGCAGTCGTTCAGTCAGCGAATTAGCCGCGCTGGCTGGTGGCGCGCGGCGGCGCGCTTTGAAGTCCGCTTTGATTTCCGGCGGGGAGATAAGCCTTTACGCTCAGCTATAATAACCAGCAACAATTGCATTAACAACAACAACAACAGTAGCAGCTGGTTGTTGTAATACGCTAACGTTGCTATTGCACTGGTGCGCAGAAAAAAATTGCGAATCGAAAATGAGTTGGTGCATTGCTGCGAGCTTAATTTTTTAATTTTTGCGCATTGTTCGCGCCAGGCAAGCGTCAGAGGTTGTGGCGGCGGCGACGGTGACGGCGCACGGTGGGTAGAAAATCGCAACAATCGCTTTGAAGGAGTGTACACAGCGCGCGCGCAGGCAGACACACACACAAGTGTACGTATTATGTATTTATTTGCGCGTATTGCCGCGCGATCGCAACACGCAGATGCTTATCGGCGCGCAATCGCGCCGCCATAGGGGCGTTGATGACGGCGCGGAGCCGCGTTGCAAATGTGCAACGAATTTTGTAATTTGCCACAACTTAGCCCGGCTAGCGCTAGTGTGACTGGCAAGCGCGCCGAAGGGCGTGTATAGCGAAAGGATGAGGAGAGTTGAAATAAAAGCTTGAAGATATGACGTCTGGTGCGCAACAAAAGGCGGTTGACAGAAGCCCTGACTGATGAGGATATGTGTGGACAAAAACGCCAGTTAATGTACACAGGTGTACATCAGGCAGGAATGATGATGAGCATATTTAATATACATTACTTTCACACTCTTGGCAATCCACATCCACAACTTAGGTATTCACGGTTTATGTCCATGACAATTGCGCCAGCTACACCCACGTAGTAGGCGCTCAAAGTCGCACGACGACCACACACATTTTAAATTGAACCACTGTCTTCATGCGCATTTCTTCTGTCAGTACGACTAGTGAATATCAATACGTCATTATGGCGACTTATAGCTCGCTTAATAAAACCATTTATTGGCTTTATGCGAACCGATAACTTTGAAATACACTGCGACCAGGCAAGCCCACGCTAGTGACCAAATGACAATGTATTATCCAACGTTCCTGTGATTGCATCTCGTATACAATTTACAGTGTTGCTTAAAATCAATGCACATTGTTATAATGATTTACAAAATGCTTACAACTTAATATTCATTTTCTTAGGTTTAGATAGGTGAAGCTTGCTGGTTGCTTATAGAATTGGCGATTGCATTTTTCTAAGCAGGTTGTTCGACATTTTTCTCCTTTTTGTAGTGTGCAACTCAAGCTCATTCTTCAACAGCGTGGCAGTTTAGGCGGCCTCGTAAGAGAATATCTTTTCCCAGTTTCGCTGAGAGTTATCGTTCGAGGAGAGGTCTTTCGTACGTGACTACAACTAGTTACCCCTTACACCTGCCACTACGATGACTTTAAATAACGACTGCATATATCTAAACAAAACTCTGTGCCCAAAAAATAAGGTTACATTTGAATTTAAACGTCGCGCGTCGAACGATTTGGAGAACTATTTTTTTTAGGTGGTAGTACTGTCATTTATGTCAAATTTCATGTCAAAGTATTCATTAGTGTTTGAGTGAGTTTTTCGTTTTTTGCGATGTCGAAATTTGTTGAGCAAAAAATTTGCATTAAATTTTGGTTACGGAACCAATTTGCGGATACGTTAAGGATGATGCAGAAAGCCTTTGGTGATGAGGCTATGTCTAAAAAAATGTTTACAAGTGGTATAGTGAGTTCCAAGCCGGCCGTAAACGTGTCGAAGACAAAGAGCGTCCAGGGCGACCATCAACCTCAACCGACGAAGCTCACGTTCAACAAATCAAAGATTTGGTGTTGAAAAACCGTCGATTAACAATTAGAGACCTTGCCGATAAAGTTGGCATATCGAAAGGCTCAGCCAGTACCATTTTGAAGGATGCTATGGGCCTCAAAAATTATAATAATTCGTGATAATTTCGCCAAAAACTCAACCCATATCGTTCCGCAACCAGCGTATTCACCTGAACTGGCGCCGTGCGACTTCACCAGACTGTTCACCAAGCTCAAAAGACCGCTCCGGGGACACCGTTTTTATACGATAGAGGAGATTCAAGCCGCAGCGAAGACGGAACTGAAGGCAATGGCATAAGTGCATTGCATCGGGAGGGGATTACTTTGAAGGGGATGAAATTGGTTTGGAAGAATAAATAAAGAATGAAATTGTAAAGGTAGATTTTGGCATTTAGCACTAATTCATGTTAAGAGAATGATCGTTGAACAAAGCGCTGATGTCCAAAATACATTAGAATTCGCAATAGGGAAATAAGGTACTGAATGCAAAAGCAAGTAAACCATTCTGTCATTCAGTGCTTAGTGGGAGTGACCACCCATCTGACACAAGTTATATGACAGCGACATTTTCGAATGACACAGCTTTGTGTAGCTGGAGAGTCAACTTCAGTATGTACTCGATGGGTGCAGACAGCAGTCAATGCAATTTTAGTAATTGGGCTTCTAAGTGGCTCGTCAAATTAAATGACACCAAATCAGTTCGTGTCGACTTTACCTTAAAAAATCCGGCATATTGTCCAATTTATATAAATCACATTCCTATACCACATCATAACAGTGCTAAGTACCTAGGTATCACCTTAGATGCCAAGCTCGCTGGAGCATGTAAAAAAATAGCGAGCTTGATATGAAATTTGGCAAACTTTACCACCTACTTAGTTGGCAGAAAATCTACGCTATTAATACAAAACAAACTTTTATTATATAATAAAGTTCTAAAGCCAATTTGGGCCTCCTGAGCCCAATTGTGGGTTTGTTCTAGTCAAAGCTGTATTGCCAGCATTCAGTGCTCCCAAAATAAAGTACTAAGGACTTTAGTTAATGCTCCTTGTTACATTAGATCTGCTGATCTGCACCGTGATCTAGGCGTGAATTCAGTGGTAAATGAAATCTCCAAAATAGCAAAGTCTCACGAACTGAGTCTTAGACAATACGTTAATGAGCAAGCCTCCAGACTCATCGAAACTACTGGGCGAGAAATCCGGTTGAAACGCAAGAAGCAGTAGCGTGGTTCATTTTCAATCTTTAGTGTAATAACTTTCGGGCGACTACAGTTATTTTAAACATCAGTGTGTAATAGTATATGCACTATTGGCGCATAGTTCAACGGGGTCTAGTCCAATTCACACAAACATCATGCAGTGTGTCCAACGTCTTTCGTCGCGTCGGCAAAATATCAACAATACTAAATAAAGTACTCAAACGTATTTAAAAGTACTAAAGACAAGTACAGAGATTAATAATCGCTTTTGAACTCAGCCGACCAGAAAACTACATAGTTGATGTTGGCCAGCGACAAATAACAGAGACCAGGCGAAAAGACGGCTATTCAGCAGATTGAGTTCGAACGCAAGAGCAAAGTAAAGTCAAACAATGGAAAATAGAAATGAGAACTAGCAAAATGTTCATAAGTTTCTGCTGCTACGCCTATACACCATGTGTCTGTATATAAATATGTACGAGTATGCTCATATCTTCGTAGTCAAACATGGAATTTACATTACTTCAACAAATATTAAACATAGAAAATAATATGAAGACGTGGACACTATCAGTAAACATATTAAATGTCGTTTTTGCTTGAGAACTTTGGAGTCTAAAGAGGGTGAGGTGAGAGATAACTTTAGAATATAATAGAATTGTAGCTGCAAATAATACTGTTTCAAGAAACTTACTTAGCCATAAGACTTAGAAGAAATACTTTTTGACAACTTAAATTTGAGGTTCCTTCATTGAAAGGAGACTAGGACCATGAGTTTCTTATAAAAAATAATAATTCCTGATTTTGCATGGGCCGGGGATGTAGTTCAGGTCGCCTCCACGCTGGTGTATCCTGGTTAACGCTAAATGGCCTGCGGCCTTCACGGCCTTACAACTCCTAGATGACTTTTTGGCATCGAACTGGTTTTAGAGTAGGAAAACTTATTTGGATTTGTTAGAACCCTGGGCTGTCGGTGGCGGAATACTGGCACCTGGGTATGATGGGGTGACACCCACCAGAAATGGCTGTCGAGCTAATGCCGCAACAGCCTCCGTCTACTTAAAACCCTGGCAGGCCTCAGAGAGAAAGGGAGCTTTAGCTAGGAAGCTGAAGTCGGGCCGTCGATTGGCGGCAAAAATCGTGGAACGCTACGGTGGTAAGCATGTTGGTCTGGTATCTGAGCAGCATTAGTGAGAGCGAGACCAATAGGGCACGACTTGAAACGAAGAAATCTGAACCAGCGGTTAAACGGCAAAGCTCGCATGAGGGAGAAATCTCCCTTGGTAAAAAAACGCGAACTGGGGCTGCGCCAACGTTTAGCGAAATCGCTAAAAGCATTGGTGCAATAGTACTTGGTGTGCTCGACCGTAGCAGGGAGGACGCTTCCATCTCCCAAGAAGAGTGGAAGAGAGGAGCGGCGGCTATCTCTTTAATCCTCCTCAAGGTGGTTAAAGGAAACGCTGGGCCACCCCCAAAATGTGTAAGTGCCGGTTGGCACCATGGGCTGCACAAGCTAACAAGATGTGCCGATGAAAAATCGGCCATCTTATATAAAGAGGCAGTCTCTCAGGTGGGGGAGGTTTGGAAGGAAGTCAGACTGGAGGCCGTGGAGAAAGCGGATCCTCCTCTTGGCCCTAGGACTCGCGTCTGGCTGTCAGCCGAACCTTCCACTGCGACTTAGATCGAGGAAATCCTCAGGTACTGCAACCCCTCACTTCCCACGCCATATCGGCAGGCGTTGATAATGCTTAACGTGGAGTCCATCGGTCCTAGGAGCCATCAGTTATGGATTCGAAATGGTATTGCTGAAGGTACTTCCGACGGATACCAGGGCTGATGGCACCAAAGCTGCAGACGACGTTAGTGATGGTCAAACGACTCAAACCTCTCAGACGTGGGGAGTTCTGGAGGCGGTGCGTCGATCTGCGACTCCGTCTTTAGCCTCGAACAATTGTTTGAGGACGTGAGGGTCGATCACGACATGGGCGCTGAACTGGCACCTTTGATTCAATAAATTACAATACGAAAACGGTATTGAAGGAGCTCAAATAAGTCACATTGTGTGGTATTTTTAAACCGCCAATTGCACTAGCTTAAATATTAGCCCGAAAAAAACTTTCCAAGCTCTTATCATTCGGCTACTTTAAGGTGACGAATTGACTCAATATTTTTTTTGGCATTTTTTGATGGACTCGGGATTAATCTTGTGTGTGCTCATCCTCGTTTTCAGCAATATGACCCGCATGTCATATTACAGTATCGACGACTAAAAGTAGTATATCGATGACAGTACCCTGTCTAATGAAATCCCAATATTTCAGTATAGTAGCCGGCTTTGCCTGTAGAACTTATAGAACTATGTAAACTGACTCTGGACGATAGCTGAAGCGAAGTCAGAATTGGGAAAGACCTTCCCAAGCTGTTCGGTATCGAATGAGACAGGGCGACTTGTGATTTCTTCACTTAAATATTTAAAAAAGATAATAAAAGCCACAGAGCAAAATCAAGCTACAATATTTTACAAAATTGTGCAATTGCTGAGATGTGCCGATGATATTGGTATTATTGGCCTTAACAACAGTTCTGCCCTTTTCAGGGTAAACAAAGAAGCGAAGGGAATGGGCCTGATAGTGAACGAGGATAAGACGATAATATCACTCATATCAACAGCTTCTTCTTTGAAGTGAGTAAGCAATTGAAAGTAAAGTCTTCTCTCGGCGAACCAACACCAACTTATAGGTTGTCCTACAACAATGGACGAAAACACTGCAATTTCGAATCGGAGTCGAAAAATTATACCGACTACATCACTAACCTCCATATTTAACTAAAATGGCGCCAAAAATATGGTTTACAGAACACAAATCACCAGCATGAAATACTGCATGGCTTAGTGATTCACAGATAATTTCAATTTTCAATTCAAATAGAGAACAGTTAACCAGTGCAAGCTGGCTTTTAGCTAAAGAAACAAAAGTTTTATGAGGATATGTAAGTTAGCTCCAGATATAATGAAAAGCCAGCCTTCATATTGGAAATGAATGATCTGCGACGGTCCTTTTGATTCATATCTAGGAGTTCGGGGCATAACAACTGACAGACCTTTTAGCTGTTCTAGTGGGATTATTGGTGGACTCACAAAAATCAGCCCATTTAAATAATCTAACCAAACTAACAACACTTTTATCTAGAGGAATATAGAGGGTATTATAGTAACTATATCATTTGAGAACCCGTCCAGTAGCTGCTGCTTTTACTAAAATAAATAAGTCTTCTTTATAGAATTATCTATCAGTCGCAGCTTTTGCGCTTTTTCCTTTCAAACTTACCTCAGCTACCAAAGCGGAGGAAATGGATGTAGTTTCGTATGGCGCACCGATGTAAGCAAGTATGTAATGTCTCAAGTTCAAAGGGATTTAAACGATTACAAATGTAAATGTAAGCAGGTATTAGTGCTGCGATATAACATTAACATATCATATTACTTATCATACTTCAAAGCGTTTGCTGGCAACTCCTGTTGCAAAGAACACTTATGCCAGTGAAATGAAGACACACAAAGATAGTATTCCTGCTCAACTACGGTGGCGGTGGCTATGACAATGGTTGCGGCGGCGGTGTTGCCGAAGCCATAGTAATAAAAAGTACATAATTACTCTGGTATAGTAATAGCTATTACAAGCATTCTTATACTCGTACATATATCCACTTACAACTGAATACATATTTACTAGCTGAAATGTGCCTAGACATGTTTGGAACTGAATAAGTACGTGCAATCACATTGGCGGCTTCCTAAGCTTTCGTGCTTGCGCCGGTCGTACACGTGCAAAGGGTAGTGGAGATATGAGGAAAGGCCAAATTAGCTTCCCTTACTATAAATGAAATACCATAAATAGTACTGGTTTAAGCAGTTACTGAAGTTAGTAGAACTGCTGGCTGAAAAAAATTCCAGTCGAAAGACCCCATTTTTGACTAGTTTTTGTAGCAAATGAACAACCGATTATTCCCTTTCAATCGGCTCCGGCTTATTTGCGTAGACAAACGACTTCACATAGCACCACAAAAAACAGTCCAGCGGTTTTAAATCGCACGATCTTGAAGGCCACGTCACAGCCACCGACGCGAGATGAAGCGCTCAACAAAAGTTTTCTTCAACAAATTGATTGTTTCTTTAACTGTTTGGCATATAGCGCCGTCTTGTTGGCACTAAGACCGTCCATAGCAATATCCTTAGTAGCACGGTATTAGAAAAGGGCTGATGAACCATATGAGTTGACCAACAGGTTTGGAGTGACTATGTTAGATGGCTCAACATAGCGTGCGATCACATTAGGACTCTTATGTACAGTTCATTGTGAAGGCCGATTAAAAACTCCTGGATATCAGATATCGACAAAGTGTCCTGAACTTATAACACTAGTTCCGCTATTTATATGAATATCTAAAAGTGTGAAATTCGATGTGTTTTTGCTTCGATATAAAAGGAATGGGACATTCCAGGAGGAAGTGTTGATATGATGAAATCTCCTCTTATTTCAGACAACTGAAGCACCAGACAGCCGGTAAAATATTCAGTCTTACCGCATGAATCTTTACCAAACCTGGACACTGTCCGATAACCATTTAAAGGTGGACATTGTTGAAAGCAAACACTTCACTAGACCTCTTATGACTTGCCCTTGGATTGAAGTATCTTACGACTGCACAGTGACTAGTAGTTGACCAGCGCTTGCTGAGCTGGACTGAGACCCAACAATCCAGTTGGGAATAAAATGTCAACGGAGCTCCCACCCGTAAGGTATGTGTCCTGGCAAGCTCATCAGTTTTGCAGTTTCCAGTAATACCGTTGTGGCCAGGCACCCAAAACAGTATAATCATGTAGTAAGTGGATGCTAGAGATAAGTAGTCTAAACATCCCTTCACCAGTCACCAGAGCTCCAGAGTAATCTAGGTTTTCAAACTAACAAAGAGTTAAAAAAGTACACAGTTTTTGGTAGACCACAGTTCTGAAAACAGTAGCACAAAGGTCTAGGGCTCAGCTGACGATTCAAGAGCCAACTCACCAAGCGTGCTGGTTCGTTATGATTGGTTCAAAAGAGCTCTTTGAATATCATTCTCCACACTCAAGGTATCAATTAAATTGAATGAGGAAGGAAGATGAAGAACATTTAAGCTGAAGAAATTAAAAAATGCCTGGTACTCAAAATAATGCCTGTAGATGAATAAATAGTACTATTACAGGCAAAAAAAAACAGAAGTAATCGCCCGAACAAATAAAAAATACGAAATTGCACATAATTTGCCATATCCTCTTATTCCCATCATATGCGAAATGATCCGACAAGGGTGCAATACCTACCTTTTGTTTGGTTTTTTCATTCGTTAACATGGTTGACGGCGAACGCATGTTCTCTCCATTATACACCGATCCCTTGCTTTGTACTTATTGTTTGCTTTTGTGCTTATGTCAACAGCATGAAGTGGAACAAACACTCCTTGGGCCGTAGTCAGCACAATGAAATGTGAATAAAAAGCAAATAATTAATACTACAGATCCGTCATATACCTGCTGACATACAGCAAATAAAAATACATATATATGTACTATGTACACATGAAAATCCTCCTCTTAAAACTTAGCGCAAATTGAGAGATTTGTCGATTTTCTGAATGATTGGAACTTATCTTTTCTGTGCCGGCAATAGTACTTCTATTATGATTGGAGCGCTAGCTTATGGCAAATAGACGAAATCAAAGAAGTAGAATTTAGTATGTACGTATACATATACACAAATCATCCGAGGTTTTTAATCATAGAGCACACATGTACAAAATATTATAAAACATTTCTTCGGTGATATTGGATCGGCTTAAGATCAAAGCTTTAACATGAAACATTTAAGTGAAAAGTAAATTTAAATTTCTTGTGTGTTTTTTGGTACCAAATGCTAACGGTATACTAGTCGCCTAGCGAGGTTGTGTGCTGGGTTTGGAACCCGCCACGTAGAACGCATCCTGCTTTCTAAGAGCACTCATCAACAACTTGGAATGAAGGAACTGTGGGACGACATTTCAAGCTCTTTACGTGCAGCTTTTTTGCAAGATGTAGTCAGACGAAAGCATGCCCAATAATTGTAGCTTAAGTGCGCTCTGTCCAATCCACAAAAAGGAGGACTGCACAATCTGCACAAAATTCCTGTGGGATAAGCCTCCTTAATAACGTGTATAAGATCTTATTGCGCTTAGTGTGTGAAAGACTGAAGGCCACCATCTAAAAACTGATTGAACCTTATTAGTGTGGCTTTAGACCTTGAAAATGTATGCCAAATCTTGGAAAAGACGAACTGCCTCTATGCCGCTATGTCTGAAATTGGTATCCCCACAAACCTAATACAGCTGTGTAAGCTGATCTTGAGCAACACCAAAAGGTCCATCAGAATCTGGAAGGAGGTTGCAAGCAAGGAGACTCTCTATGGTGTGACTTCTTCATGAATTACTAGAGAAAATAATACGAGTTGCAGAGCTAGTGAGAGAAGGAACAATATTCTATAAGAGTGTACAACTACTGGCATGTGCCGATGGTATTAATGTCACTGGCCTCAACAACCGCGGCGTTAGTTCTACTTTCTCCAGACTGGATAAGGAGGCGAAGTATATGGGTCTGGTTGTGAACGAGAACAAGACGGAGTATCTCCTGTTATCAAACGTGCGTTTTAGCTCGCACGTCACTGTTAAGTGTTATAACTCTGAAGTGGTAGATAATATCGTCTATCTTGAAACCAGCATCAACACCAATAACAATATCAGCCTTGAAATCCAACGAAGAATAACACTTGGCCACAGTTGCTACTTTGGACTGAGTAGACAATTGAAAAGTAAAGTCCTCTCTCGATGAACGAAGACCAAACTCAACAAGTCACTCATCATTCCCGTCCTACTATGCGGAGGCATGGACAATGACATCATCTGATGAGTCAGCCTTAAGAGTGTTGGAAAAAAAGGTTTTGCGAAAGTTTGATAGTTCTTTGCGCACTGGCAACTGCGAGTACCGCAGTCGATAGAACGATGAGCTTTGAAAGATATACGACAACATTGACATAGTTCATAGTTTGCTGTACAAATGGAAGAGAACAATACAGCTTTAAAGTTCTTCGATTTGGTACCCGCCGGGGGAAGCAGTGGAAGAGGAAGACCTCCACCGTTGAAGAGATCAGACGCCAAAAGGCCTGGCTACACTTGGAGTCTCGAATTGGCACCAAACAGAGAAAATGAAGGGCGTCTGGCGCGCTGTTGTAAGCTCGACTATAACCGCGGAAGCGTGATTTCTATATTAATTTATTTACAAACAAATGTATCTAGAATCCACGATGTATCACTTTACAATAAGATATCAAAAGTCAGAGTTAAGATTACTGACTCCTTTAATATATCAATGCATATGTATACTTATATAATAAACGATAATTTCCGTATTATTTTGGTTCAAACGGTTAATATGGAATAATTCAACACTTTAGACACTGCGACATACCTGTAATATGCGATTTAGGCAAAATTAGGGCAGGGGAGTCAATGTCAACAAATAGAGTGCAAGTCGGCTCATTCGCCCAGATCTCTACAAGGTACTTTTCCCCAATTGGGATGGCAAATGTAGTTATCTGCTAATTGCTATACATGACTCTTCATAGGTATGCTTGCCTTTTATATTTCTGGTTTAGGGAACATAAGCAAATATTAATAATCGAAAATCACTTTATTGTTCTTAAAATTATTACCAATTAAGATCTATACACTTTTGCAGGTCTTGGAACCAAATTTCGAAGCACTTTGGAACTCTGTTTGAAGTTTCTCCAAAACGTGGGCTTAACTGCCTCTTCAGGTGTTGAAAAACGTTGACCTCTTAGTTTATATATTCCGTACGGGGATAAAAAGTCAGGACTATACGGCAGATGACTGATTAAATCGATGTTTTAAGTGCTCAAAATTAAATTTGCTTCAGTCGATGTGTGAAGGCTCACATTTTTTCGTGATAAAGAGGGATCCATCTTCCGTGAATGGTTTTCTTACACTAATGCCCACAATTGACTCATTTTCACGATAGCTCACAGGACAAACTTACAACATACATATATTTGTTGGTGCACAGCATCGATATTTACTGGAACAACTCCTGATTTTGGATGACCTTCCCAAAATTCATCTTAAAGTCATCTTACCATCGATATATGATACGAGGGCTGCTATATATATTTCTGGCCTAATAATGAAAATAAGCATATTTATCAACGAAAATGTTTTTTTTTTTCGTTGGATTTGGCTCGTCTTGGAAGACCCACACGGTCGATTGCTGTTTTGTTTCGGGCTCATACGCATAGATCCATGATTCGTCACCTGTGACGATCTTATAAACGTCTTTTGAAGCACCGCGATCGTATTTTTTCAGCATTTCTTTACACCAATCCACACGAGCCTTTTTTTGAGCGATTGTCAAATTGTGCGGGATCCAACAAGAACAAACCTTTTTTACGGCCAGGTGTTCATGCAATATCGAATGTATGCTGGTGGGAGAAATGCATAGGCATGCCTCTATCTGAAGGTATGTTACATGACGGTCTTGCATTATCAGTTCACGTACGGCATCGATGTTTTCTGGCACAACGGCTGTTTTTGGACGACCTTCACGGAATTCGTCTTTGAGCGAGCGTCGGCCACGATTGAATTCGTTGTAACAGTTTTTCACAGTGCTATAAGATGGTGCTTCATAGCCATACAAAGATTTTAGTTCATCGATGCACTCTTGTCGTGATAATCCACGTCGAAAGTTGTGAAAAATGATCGCACGAAAATGTTCACGAGTTAATTCCATTTTTTGGCCGAGATGAATTTTTTAATTCCCTGTAAATAAAACAATTCACGATTAAATGACAAAACGTTCTGAGTGATGTTATGCTAAAAAATGTCAAACTTTCCAATGGAAATGTCAGATTGCACCTGGCAACACTTAGTGTTGCCTAGTCCAGAAATATATATAGCAACCTACGTAATAAACATTCTCCATTAAATTTGAAGTTTCTGAGGTTTTTTTATGAGAAAGTAGGGAACCTCGAAATGGACGAAATGGATCTCCCTTTATATCAGAATGATACATTGACCTGTATCGTTCAAGATAATACGAAAACATTATTTTAAATCAAACTGCCAACTAGTCCATAAAATACTAGTACAAAACTGGAAAGTTCCGGATGATATCGAAATAGTCCGAAAACGAACCGATGTTTTTGCAACTTTATTAATTAAAATTAGTTGTTTTATCCATAATATAATTAATTTTGTTTTGCTTATTTTAAACTAATAAGAACCTGATAGATATAACACTGAGAGAATGACCGGAATCTGTGATTCATACCAGTTTTTAGGGTGGTTTATAACTAGTTAATTTCTTTGCTTGGTCTAGTTATGAAATGTGGGAATGAGCAAATGTAACTTATGTACATACATATGTATATCGTTATGTGTGTTTTGCCACTTTTCGCAGAGCTTCACTTAACCGCAAAACTGCCAACGCTAATACAGATTGCCAGCACACATCAAATTGAGAGCAACGCCAAGATTTGCCTTTTCAAAAGGAATAAACTTCAGATAAGTAAAAAATGTCAAAATTATCTACACACTTGAATTGAGCGCATTAAAAGGATGTGGCCGCCGCAAAGGAACCGAACCGAGCAGAGCAAAACTTGCGGAATGAGTGCTGTGGACAGCCGACGCACATATAAGGCATGTGTATGCCTGTGAATGTGTGTATGTATTTAAAGATGAGTGTATGCGTGGTGATGTATGTAGCATATTTGTATGTGTGTGTGTATGTAAAGATAGCTGAGCCTATGTGTTCTTTGGAAATGCAATTTCCTATTGGAAATAACAAAAATAACAGAGATTCCGAGGTGAACCGAGTGTGTGCACATGCAACAAGTCGCCTAGAACCAGTCCCCCGCCTTTGCACAATCACCACTGCTATCGTGACGTTCGCGCTCGCATTCGCTGTGGTCGCTCGTTGCGGCCGCCAAAGCTGCCAAAGTGCATCAACCGGTAAAAGCAGAAAATTAAAAGTGGCTTTTAAAGAAAAATAATATAAACTAAGCACCGACACATGCACAAATGTACACCAATGTACACATTCAAACGTCTGCGTTGATAATGTCTTGCAGCCAGTGAAGTGCGCGCGAAGATGTTGCTGATGCGTTGTTGGCGCGAATCTCGCCAAGCGTGCGCTGAGGTAAGGTTAGTGAGGAAAGAAAACAACAACAACAAAACAAAGACACACCAAGACTCAATTAATTAGTAGATGGAGTCGAGATTAACGTCGCATTAATATGGGCGTTCGCAGTTGGCTGGCGTTGCGCCACCGCGAACAGCCAGCGCTCGTGGTCTGTGCCCGCATATAGGCCTTCACATATTGGCCGCATCGTTGAGTTTACTCAAGATAACACATGTCCATAAACTGGCGAACAGAATGTTGAGCGAAAGTAAGCGTAACTGTGCGTGTGTTGGGGCGCATGCGCCGTTTGGTATGTCCGTAGAGGTAAGTAAGCGCGATAAGTGACTTCAAAAGAAGTTGGCGCATCGAAACTAAAAGCAAAAACTAAAATAATAATGATAAAAATACTAAAATTGTGAGCTTAATTCAATTACCATAGTTAAATTGAGCTGAAAGATTGTGTGGAGACTAACATGCTTACATATTTATCTAGAAATGATTTGTGCTGATTTTGAAGAACGTAATCAATTGTTTTATCACTTGAAGATTTTCAGTGTCACTCTACTTGTGTGTTCGGCAATCAAAATGAAGAGTGGACGCTCTTAACGCGCTTCCACGAAACTAATTTGTTTAAGTTAGGCAAGTAACTGCCGCGACTGGGCTTGGATAAATTCCAGCCAAGGGATCTAACTATCGACCGCTTTTTGCAGTTATTAGGGTCGTATGTCAGCAATAACCCGCCATTCACTTCCAAAGCGTCAATCGTCTCGGGCTTATCTGCGTAGACAAGCGACTTCAGATATCCCTACAAAAAATAGTTCCAAAGGTGTTTAATCGCACGATCTTAAAGGCCACGCCACAGACCCACGACACAAGGTAATGCGCTCACCAAAAAATTTTCTTCAATAAATTGATTGCTTCCGACTTGGTTTTGACTTCCAATTTACAGTTATGACTTTCTTTGGTGACGGTATTGGAAAATAAAATATATGCTGGCAATTCTCAGGCATTGACGAGCTCAAAGCAATAATTTTTACAGACGACAATTAAGTAATGAGACGGATTTTATTGCCGCGCTTGTGGTAAACATGGGACCTTGAAATTCCCTTTCTCTTATTCCGGCATCCCTCCCCTCTCCATTTATATATGTACAAGTTGAGTAGTCGTGTGCTCGTAGTGCTCGTCACGAAATTGGAAAAACGAAATCAAGAGCAACGCGTCGCGATAAAATTTTGCGCCAGATTGGGCGAAACCGCTCCGGAAACGTACGCTAAAATTGTAAGGGTGTATGGTGATAGTGCTCTTAGACCCGGAAACCAAACGCCAAAGCTCACAATGGTTGTCTCCGCGCGCCCCAAGTACTCGAAAGATTGCGAAAACGAGTCAACAGGGTGCGCCCAGACATTGCTCGTAACTGGATCCTTCATCATGACAACGCGCCGTGCCTCACCGCTCTCAGCACGTCCCAGTATTTGGCCTCTAAAGGGATCGCCGTGTTGCAACAGCCGCCTTATTCGCTCGACATGTCACCCTATGACTTTTTTTTGTTTCCTTAAACAAAATCGGTGGTCAAAGGAACCTATTTTGAGTCGATTACGGACATCCAGGCGGCCGTGACGAGGGTACTCGCGAACATCCCAGTCGAAGCGTTCCAGAAATGTTACGAAGAATGGAAAACGCCCTGGAATCGCTGTATGGCTGCCCAAGGTGACTACTTTGAAGGGGATGGCAGAGTTGTAGAATAATTTTCAAATATTCGGTTTTTATGGAATCAGTCTCATTACTTAATTGTCATACCTCGTATTGCACGAAAGCCAAAATGACTTTTGAGTAGCTAAAGATATGTATTTGGGACGAGTTTCAAAATGAAAGAGTAGAAAATTGGATTTACTTCATGACATATACTCAGCAAATTACGCCGTTCTAATTTGGTCGCCTGGATGCAGCAGGAAAATCTCCACAACAGTGCGTGTATGTCTTCCATTAAGGAGTCCAACAAACTCCTCTTCAATCGGCTACTGTTGGGTTACTTTCAAAGAAATCTTCAGCACCGTTTCTCAGTTACAACCAGACAGCATTCTTACAATATGTCAACGACCTAGAACACCTTACCGACGAGAATTTGAAGGCGAGAAACTTCAGACAGACACTGAACGCTATTCATAGCAGAACTATTAACATCTTCATTACAGCCAATGACGTGTTTGGATTTTAAACTTCACCCAACATGGAACAAGTGCTAGAGTTCCTTCGCGAAACTAGAGTAACCCACGAGGCATTTTTTTTTGTTTACTGCAGTAGACTAAACTCCTACTTATCCAGAATCTACAAACTAAAACCAAATTCTGAAAGTGTCCCCGTCCAAGTAAACCACCTAATACCGCGCTGCATATGGTCCGACGCCATCGAAACAACTCGTTTGCTGTAGCTCTCTTAAGGTGCTTTCCATGACAATTAATACAGGCTTTTTCCTATCAGGGTCTGTATATCCCACATAAAAAAACAAAAGTACGGTTGAAACATCGTTTCTTCGACGGAACTACAACGAAGTGGCAGAACTTAATACCCAGCTACTAATCATAAATTATATTATGAGATTACACAGGCACATATACGTACTCCTATAGGTCGCAATAAATCAGAATGTGTTAGGTGTGCTACTAAGTTCTGGCTATTTGTCTATAGATGGCTCCAGCAGTTAGTAGTGATGGATTTATATATATTCAAAATGTGATAAACCTAAACTAGGCATTTGGCAAACAAACTGTGTTTCCCCATTAGGGACTTTGTTTATGTGGTTTGTTTTGGTTCTGCAAATAAGTCCAATTTTATCGCAAACAATCGAAATTTGCAAGAAGAGTTTATTTTATTTTTTAACTCAAATAAACCGACAACTGAAGCAAAGCGCGAACTCCAAAAAATTTATGGAGATGCTGCTACACAAGTAAAAACGTTCCGTGTTTGGTCCTGAAGTCCGCGTGAAGGAACACCAAAAACTTTCGACGGTGAATTGGAGAGCATTGTGAGTTACCCGACAAGCCATTTTTCCACCGACCATATTTCCCAGATACTGCACCGTCCGATTATAATTTGTTCCATTCTATTTGCACATGGTCTGACTCAGAAGCAGTTCCACTCACAAAACGGCATCGAAAAGTGGTTTGTTTTTAAATAGCATCACAAGATGAACAGGTTTAAAGTAATGACACACAAGATTTAGCAGAAAGGTGGTATAAAGTTGTGAATAGCAATGGACAATACTTCCTATAATACATTTGTAATCATTTCTTCACAATAAAACTGTCTTTTCATTCAAAAAGCAGTTAGAAATTGGTTGAGCTCCCAAAATTACCTTGGCAATGTCTTAAAGAAAAAGTTTATAATAATAAACTGTATACTGTAGTGAGAAATTAAAAATAAATATTCGTCATTTCAACTAGCCACAAAACCCTGCTCTTAATAAAAAAGTACTTGTGAAGGCAACATAATTGTTATCCCGTTGAATTCCATTAAATAGAACGTGTCAGATGTACACTGTAAAGTGGTCTACCCTATGCTTATTTTTTCTTTATTCTATTATGCGAGTCTATCTCATTTATAGCTGTTTGTTCGATTCACAACTCTCCAAGGCTCGGCTTTGGCTTTTGTATGTAATATACATAACTATAAGTTAAGTACAATCAAGGCGCCCTTCTGCGACTGCAACATTTAAATTCAACAAAAGCCATTTGACTCATATCTAATTCACGCTAATAAACCCTTTTACTTAAACATCGCGTCTTACCGCAAGCATACCTTCTTAAAATGCAACAGGCCATGTGGTAAGGATAACTCATAGTTGCCTGTATATATTAGGGTAGCTCTGAATTTATATAAGAAAATTGTTTAAGAATCTGAGAATACAAGAGTCAGTGGTGTGGAAAGGAAGATAGCGTTCTTTAACTTTAACTTGGTTGACAACGCGTTCTAAAGCTAAAGATAGACGCTAGACGCTACGTATAGTCTAAAAATAAAAAATATAAATAAAAATATTTGTTGAAAATGTACGGGTGGGCCATATAAAGCTTTAAATTTAAAAAGTCAATAAAAAATCGGCTTGATATTTTTCAAAGGTCTAACATTTATTTAAAAGGTTGTTTTATGAAATTTATTTGTGGAAAACAATTTCGGACAAATGACCACCGAGGCTGAGTTTACAGTAACTCATCCGATCCACCCAATTTTGGAGTACTTTCTCGATGGTTTCAGGTCTTATGGCAACTACAGCAGCTTGAATCTCATACTTTAGATCTTGAATTGTTTCTGGGTGGTTGGCGTAACATTTATCTTCAACAGCTCCCCACAGAAAATAGTCCAACGGAGTTAAATCACAGCTTCTGGGAGGCCAATTCACATCACCTCTTTTGCTGATTATGCGATTTTCGAAGATAGGGCGTAAAAGATTGAGTGTAGCTTTTGCTGTATGGCACGTAACGTCGTCCTGCTGGAACTAAATGTTGTCCAAGTCTGCCTCTTCAATTAGCTTGAAGAAAAATTCGGTTAACATTGCGCGATATCGCTCACCATTGATGGTTACGGCGGTTTCTTCTTCATTTTCGAAGAAAAATGGGCCGATGATTCCACCAGACCAAAATCCGCACCATACAGTGATTCGTGCTGGGTGCATTGGCTTCTCGACGATTGGATCTCGACGATTGCTCCAAATACGACAATTCTGCGTGTTAACGTAACCATCGAGGTGGAAATGAGCCTCGTCCAAAAAGATGATATTTCGGTAAAATTGACCACCCTCGGTCAAACGATCTTTTGCCCAATCCGCGAACTGTAGAATAGTGAATAGCGACCCATTTTGTAAATTTTAGACTTTTTACTGAATACCTTTCACTTTCCGAATGGTATTTGACGTTACCAATGTCGAAATATAGACAAGTCAAATTTAAAACGTTAGATGGCCCACCCGTTAGAAAAGGCTGTGAAATAAGGTAGAATATTAAGATGAACCTGGAAAATTTAAGTTTGAATGCAATTTAAATTATTAGAAGAAATAAAAAGAATAATTATTTTTGTGATCTTCGTAAAATTATTGATCTACACATTTACAAAACATCGCTCTCTCATAAACTTCAGCTTTCATTCCTATTGTACGCAGAACGACATCGAAATATCAATAAAGACCAACATAGAGATTACAACAGCATTATTCCGTAATTTGTATTAAGAGAATTTGGTTCGTGACTTGCAAATAACCTCTTAGATTCCAGTTAGAGTGAAAGTATTGTTAGAGATATTTTCAGAAGTTTGAAATCTTCAGCTATTTTCTTAATATTCTAAGATGGTGGGTGCTCCCTAATGCATCTAAATTTGTGCTCATACAGATTAACTTTAACCTAGCAGCAGGTTCACATGTAGTCACATCGGCATTAACGCAAATGAAACTCATATGCGGCTTAAAAGCTGGCTGGGCAAACCCAATGGCCATGGTCCGGCAGACAGTAATTTTGTGAAATTATGTCGACACAAGCATACTTACCTTCAACTGCCTACAAAGTAGAACTGAAGACAGTGAAGCCATGAATGCATACATTTTTGAATTATTGCTGAGCATGGAGCTAAACTGTAGGCAACAACAAAATGTTTTTCAATTCATTTGGACAAATTAAGATGCCAAAAGCCATGCATTGTCGGCTGCGAAATGATTTGATAGCTTCGATCTCGAATCGAACTGCTAGTGTTAAAGCCACACGCAGACTGGCAGCAAGCAAAAAGGTTTCCATAAACTCTTGAAAATCTTTAGTACATATAAAGAATACTTATCGCTAGAGCTTTGCAGGTCTTAAATATATGTTTTATAAATTCGAGGAGCTCTTGAAATAACGAAATTTGTTGCCGGATTGCTTCTAGTTCTGGAGGACTAACTACGATACCACAAAAGCTAAACTAAAATCAGTAACTTGTAGAAGGTAATTTGCCTCAGAATATTGTTTTCTTCATACAAGAGCTAAACTTTGAGAGTAAGCCTTTTCTGTATGAGTTATAAAGTCATAGTCTAAACTTTTACGCTGTTCAAAGAGGTTAGGTACATTCCTTTCCAGAGTCGTTCAGTGTTGTCTTTCAGCTGAGTATTTTCTAATCGGAAAGGTCAGTTGTAAAAGTAGTTTGGTAACGCTGCGCTAGAATCAACACAAAACCTTCTTATTGACCATTCCACATTCCGCAAAGGCTAGGTATTCGATTCAAGGACTATCCAGGTGATCTAACGGAAATCGAAATGAAATGCACGAAGACGATTTGTAATGCAGCCCTTTGTCGTTACCTCAGATCCTAAATCTGGCTTCACGAAGAACTATCCTAAGCAACCCAAGTACGTTTCCCATTTTGCGGATCAGCCATAGAACCTTACCTAACCTAACTAGATCTAAATAACCATTTAGAAAGCTTTCAGTTCTCTCGATAGATAAGTACTTCCTCTCGTAGTACTGGAATTATGGGGACTTGCTCAGCCAACTCAGAGCTTCTATATGTATATAATCGAACTTCCGTCAGCACTCAGCTATTCTTAACACAACATACGGTTACCTTTCTGGAATCAACTCTTTATCTATATTTGATATATTTACTTGCTAAATCGGTCGCACATTTTCAGCTTGGGGGTAGCAGTACAGCGAGCCGCTGAAATAATTTCCAAGAACTGACAGAAAATGCACCAAACAGCCTAAGTGCTCCACGCATTTACTCCTTATACTCGTACATCCGTACTTCATAAGTTCGTAAACAAATCCACGCATGTCGCTTTGTATATATGTATGTATGTATGTATATGTATGTGAATATATCCACATGCCTTGCGCAAGCGGAATGCGTCCGTCTCCATTGAAGCGCAGCAAATTACACAGCATTGCCCATGCTCGACTTAATGGCTGCACACACGCGGCAGGCGCACCGTTGTACGGACGGAAGCCCTGAGAACCTGCGAGCTGTGTTCACCTTCGCACAAATTGTTGTTGCTTTTCATATAATTTTTCCTTTTTGTTTTAAGAACTGGCACGCGGCTTAAGGCATCGCTTGGTGTTCGTTTTGTCGCGCGGGCTGTGAAGCATTAGGGAACTCCACAGCGCCTTAGAATGAATTATTTATAGTGGCTGTCGGCTCTTTCGAGAAATGGGCAGCCAACAGGTATTGCAGGCGTGTATTTTGCTTGCTAGATTTGCACCTTTTGCATTTTAATTTAATATTAAATACGAGTTCAAGAAGCTTGCACGTGCAGCAAGGAATATTGATTTTAATACGATTTTGACTAGTTACGAAACTAGCCGCCCAATAAGTATTTTGGCTATAACTATACTCGTGCGGCTTGCGTTGAGATGGCGTCCCAATATTTCGAACATGCTTTGGAAAGCTACAGTCCTTGAGCGGAAGTGGAAGATATGTATGTACTTATCTTATACCTATCCTGAAAAAGACGCACAAGGACTGTGTGCTTTTCAACGCATATTCGGAATATTGGGTCGTCGCACTCGCGACTTGGCTCCCACGTCACTGTTTACAGTCATAGCTTCGAAGTCGTTGATATTTAATTTCGTCTATCTTGGAACCATTATTGATACCAACAACAATGTCAGCCTCGAAATCCAACGCAGAACACCTCTTCCATTTCTTTCCATTTCAAACCCAGCCAAATCAGTAGTAAAGCCTGATATCTATTACCCCAATTTAATAATCTGTATTTTTAGGGATCAGAATTGCGATCAGATCGCCCTTGCTCTTTCTGATTACTATTTGTTCGGGTCGATGCAGAGCACGGAATATGGAATACGGTTCGCATCAGAAAGGTTTATCAAAAATTGGTTGGCTCATTCGAATTTAAAAAGACCTGAAGCGTATGGGAACTGTAATTGCTTTACTAGTTCTACTACTTCTATGGGTTGAACTAGGTAAATCAGGTGAATACGGTGGTTGCGGCACTTTATTGGTTGAAATTTTGGCGAAAAACTCACGAAGAATCAATGCAGTATGCGACGGTGCAATATCATGATGCAAAAAACAAAAGTTGTCGGCCAATAATTACGGCCTGTTTTTACGAATAGCGACGCATAACACTTAAATAGTATTCCTTGTTTACAGATACAGAGGGGGATGGAGTCATGTGTAGAAGTTCACATGAGGAAAGTTCTCTGATCGTCATTCACTTGGGAGTGGCCAGAAACGATTCTTTTACATATGGCTCAAGCAGCTCATAACTTCCGGTCTTTGCCCAAGTATCCTCTGGGTAGCCTAAGAACATCCGTTTGAAGGCGAGCTAAAGTGAGAAGGCGAAACATCCCCTATATAGGGTTGTGCGCTGGGTTAGGGACCCGCCACGTAAAAAAACACCCTCAATGAAAGGAAAAAACAAGCCTCTGGTGAGTGACCATGGCAAACGAATTAAGGACTATGATTTGAGGGCATGCACCTGGAATGCCCGGTCCTTTAATTGAGAAGGTGCCGCTGCCCAGCTGGTTGATGTTCTCGTTAGAGTGAAGGCTGACATCACCGCCGTCCAAGAAATGCGATGGACGAGACAAGGACTGAAATGAGTGGGCCTTGTGGCATTTACTACAGTGACCATAGAAAGGACCGCAAGTTTAGTGTTGGATTTGTGGTGGGAGAGAGACTTCATCGCCGAGTACTATCATTTACTCCGGTGAATGAA
The DNA here is from genome assembly GCF_023373825.1 of Bactrocera dorsalis. Classification (NCBI taxonomy): domain Eukaryota; kingdom Metazoa; phylum Arthropoda; class Insecta; order Diptera; family Tephritidae; genus Bactrocera; species Bactrocera dorsalis. The sequence continues at coordinate 13,800,764 of NC_064306.1, read as the reverse complement.
CATTTAGCCATAATCCACATCAAAGCGAGGGCACTTGATATGTTTTCCATTAATGGTGTTTTGTGGCGTGGCAGAGATCCAATTTTGCTCATCTGTAACACCAACTAACTCATGGTATCAAGAATCATGAGTATATGTATACCAAGCTTCATCAAAAAATCTCATTTTTTACACAAGTTATCGCTGGAAAGGACAGACACACATCCAGATTTGATATCTACCTCGAATAGCTTAAGGTGTTACAACCAATTTTTAGGTGAAAAACTATTGCACTCTCTACAGCAACGTACTGTGAGGATATAAATATTCGTATGCAGCGTTGCCACCTGCTTGGTTTAGACTTACAAATTATAACTGTAAAGCACCAAGATTAAATAAAATTTAAACAAAAAGAATTGCCGCCGGCAAATTTTGCAAATTAAAAACGACTCGCATCTATTTTATTAAGCCACACATATGAGCAACTATTTGAATATACAATTATACATTCTTATATACATATATGTTAGTTATAAATACATATTAATGAAGAAATTCGCTTTGCAATGCAATTCATTAACTAAATTTCATCATTAATTTAATTTTTCTCTGCATGCAACCAGATGCGAGCCACACAGCACAGAAGCCACATTTGTGCCGCCCGTTTTGAAGTGCATCGGCGAAGCGATCAGCCCAGCGCAAGCAATCGAGATCGATGCTTCTGTAACAACAAAACACACAAAGTACAGGTAAGTCATGGTTGTACGTAGGCATGGACATATATAAAAACCCAAAAACAAAACATATATCTATATATTTATGTACAAGTGTATGTTATTACTGCAGTCTGGCAACCAGTCGCCTAGGGCCAGATTGCTGGTAGGATCAATGCGCGTTCTCAGTCAAATTTCAATTCCAAAGTTGCTTGCGCAGAGGAAGACATTGTTTACAGTGTAGCGCGGACGATAAGTCTTAGTTCAAAATATAAAACTCTAAGTTACCGGTCTAAAGTAGGAGACCTCTTGAACAGCATAAGTATCTAGTGGGGTATAAAGTTTAGACTTAGTGGGCGTAAACCATGCTTCAGACAGTCGTCAGAGTTGTACGTAATTGGAAAGGACCCGGATTTAGATTGGCACGGCCAAGGGTAATTAAAAGTATTTAATATCTGGAATTTCAAGGCCAATCCTATTTATTTCAAACGTGACGTAAACGACGCCATGAATACTTCTACGAGGTATGACAATTAAGTAATGAGACTGATTCCATAAAAACCGCATATTTGAAAATTATTCTACAACTCTGCCATCCCCTTCAAAGTGTTCCCCTTTGGCAGCTATACAGCGATTCCAGCGCGTTTTCCATGCTTCGTAACATTTCTGGAACGCTTCGACTGGGATGTCCGCGAGCACCCCGTCACGGCCGCCTGGATGTCCGTAATCGACTCAAAATGGGTTCCTTTGACCACCGATTTTGTTTTAGGAAACAAAACAAAGTTACAGGGTGACATGTCGGGCGAATAAGGCGGCTGTTGCAACACGGCGATCCCTTTAGACACCAATTACTGAGGCACGCTGAGGGCGGTATGGCACGGCGCCTTGTCGTGATGAAGGATCCAGTTACGAGCGATGTCTGGGTGCACCCTGTTGACTCGTTTTCGCACACTTTCGAGTACTTGGCGTCGACTTGACGCAGCAGGCGAACTAAGCAAGCTAGAGCGATGGTACATACATATATCAATGGAGAGGGGAGGGATGCCGGAAAAGGATAAAGGGAATTTCAAGGTCACAGGCTTACCACAAGCGCGGTACCCGCCGGAGTAAGAGGAAGATCTCCACTCCCTTGGAAAGACCAGGCGGAAAGGGACCTAACTACACTTGGAATCTCCAATATCCGCTAAAAAGCGAAAAGGAAGAAGAACGTTCGCACTGTTACCTCGTAACCTTTGCTATTTCTCTGCTGGTTTCTCTAATCATAAACTATTCACCAAAAAATTGGTTTCCTTTAATTGAAAATATTTTTCTTTTTATTGTTATATCAAAACTTTCCATAGTACCGCCGCAGAAGAGCCGATTGAGGCGAACGAATTCGAACAAGTGCCCAACCCTGAAAATGACTATTAATATGGTACACGTACTCATACCTCATACCAGTACGGCTATTTGCATCGACAGACAGACTTACCGCCGTCCTACACTCCTTCTACCCTTCTTCGTTGCTACGGTCCAACGTGTCAATATGCATCTTCAGCTTCATTCGTGGGCATTTCGAAAATCGCGCACGTTTTTATGAATTATTACCCTAGGGGGCGGTACGATTACGATGCATTTACATCGTCCCGGGTGTCGGTAATTATAGGGAGTTTATGTCTGAAGCTTCATTATGTTGCGTTTTGTTATACTTTGATTGCTGAATTAAGTTGAAACAGCACAAAGGTAATCCCAGCCACAACACGAAGCAACGAAACAACAACAGAGCGAAAGAAAAATGTATTATGGCGAATATACATACAAAGAGTGTGGCCAAAGAAAATATGAGCGCAGCGAATGCGTAACGAATCACTTCGAAATGCAGCGGGAGAAGCACGAGAAAAGCGCAGGAGAACGAGTTTAGCCATGACTAAAAGTGATTCTTCTGTAATTACGGCAATCGTCGTTGAGTTTTGTGCTTTTTCATGGTTACGGGTATGGCAGATATATTAAAAGACGATATGTACAATATGTGGGCATTCAAAAGACCGTAATTTCAGTTTACAAAAGTTGGATGTTCCAAAATTCATGGTGATCCGCAAAATATATCTTCAGAACATAGTTTCCTTTGATCGTTTAGATAACAGGCAAGTTTACGGACTTTTTTATCCAACCAACGACTCTCAACGAGACAGCATTTCTTAATACATAATTCTAAGGACGTTTGGGTTGCTGAAAAAGAGAATGAAGGTCTACATTGTATACATAAAAGCATAGAGCTCCCACGATTTATTTAATGAAATTACAAGTTCCTACTGCTTTTTCTAACCACATTAAGGAAGTCCTACATCGCGCTTGTGCTAATAGAGGTCGCTCGTGCGGATACGCCCATGACCTTGTTCGGTTTTCCTACAATTACTTGGTATACATGGATACTGCTTTCGGTTGATCAAATTCCGACACCACAAACTGCAGTGTCTTATCTTTCAATCTTTACAGGCTGTGACCTTCCAGAAACAGCTTCGTGTGGCAAAATCCTGAAGTTTTTAGCTACTATCGATCTCGTTTTATCTTTTCTTAGTGGACACACTGGTCGTCGCTTTCCTAGCCAGATAGTCAGCTGTCTTATTTCCCTAAATACCTTCGTGTTATTGTTGTTGTTGTAGAGTTTATCCGACCCTAGCTTGGGTGATTGAGTTCAAGTTGGTTGCCATCGAAGTCATCTAAAGTTATGCCCAGGCAACGAGCTATTTCGACGTGATTGGACCATAGAGAGAAGGTGTTAGATGAGTGGGATTTCTACGAAAACATCCCAGCAGAAACTGTTTTGGAGAGGATTATGTTCCTCAACCGGAACCATGCAGGCCTCGCTATGTAGATGATGAAGGTGACACGTGTTCTGCCACATCTGAAGCTTCTTCGTCTGCGTTTCCCTACATCCCGGTGACTATATCGGTGCTGCGAAGTTACTGACTGATCAACCGATTACCTAGTACAAGTATGTCGCCAAGAGCGTTTTTCTGTTTTTTCCCCAGATACTGCCGTCTAGCGACTTAAGTATTTTATTGCGGCTCTGTATTTTGGCAATAATCGCGGTCGTCTGGGGTGTGAAGGACTACAAACTATAAAGTCTTACGCCTAGAATCTAATGGCTGTTGATACTCGGAATTTTAGTGACATCGACTGTGATATTAAGTTCCATTTGTTCTTCCAGTTTGTATGACCGCTTTGGACTTAGTGAGAAAGAGTGTCAGGCTCCTTACAGAGAAGACGTGGAACGGTCAGTGAGACTTACTTTTGAAGCCATGACATCAAAGCCCAGAGTCAAGTTATCCATAATAGTTTCATACGATTCTCCGTTGCTAAGCTGTTAAACTGAAGTTCGTCCTCATGGTAATGTCGTCTCTAGGTCCACAGGTATCACCTATCTAATGGCCCAAAACCTCTGAATCGTTGCTACTTTTCTTGGCCAGCAACATATTGTGGAGATGAGGCAGTTCTAGTAATCTCTATGTCTGTTCTTCTTGGACTGATTTATGAAATATATTCTCCGAGCGATTGGTTGGGGTTCAACAATACATACGACTTGCCCTCAATGGTTCTACGTTTTCAAACTATTAAGTAATCAAACTTGTCTCTTAATCGTCGAGCTATGAAACGTCAATTAAAGCTCGCAAGCGAGTTTCGCGATTAATAGCTATGATAATTTGAACTGCAGAAAGCGCGATAGTAAAATACATACATACACGAATACAACCACAACATTATCTCTCATGGCCTATAAAAACTTGCGCCCCACATCGCTGCTGTCGCATGTAATTTTAATTACAATTAAAATGCATTTATTGTATCCGTCAGATAAGTGCGGCAGCCACGTTGCCAGCACTTTCAATATTTGCTTTTCGCAATTGTTGTTGCCCATGTCGGTGCACGTCGTCAACGTCATTGCCAATGATATCGGCTTGACGTTTCGATGGTGATGCCATCGGTTCTTTCATCAACTGCCGCCGATCGTATGGCCGCATCCAGCCGTGACCAAAGCCAACCTATATACATACTCGTACATACATACCAACACTGGCACAGGCTCGTGTGAGAGCAGTTGGGTCTGTCATATGCTGCTGCTTTTCGCTCGCAACTGATTAGCTTCGTTTTTCTACATACTATTATATTCCATCTTTACTTTTCGCAGCACACATCCACATATTTATATATGTATGTACAAATGTATCCATTTCTGTGGCGCATCTCGAAGCACTCGTGGTGTTTGCACTTATGATGGGCGCAAACATTCCCATGAAACTGTTGTTGCGTTAAAACGCGACTGTGCAGCAGAAACGTTCAAGTGACGTTGGAGATAAGCGCCGATAAGATGTTGCCTGCTTATCGCGCTGAACGGTCCACTCAATTGCATTAGCAAACCGGCAGCGCATTGCGGCAATTAAAAGTGCCAGCGGCTATTGGTCAATGGTAGGAATAATCAGAAGCGTTAGTGACAGACAGGAAGTTCCACTCAACGAGATGAAACCATAAAAAAATTATGTCTCGAACAAAATGTGTTCCGTAAGAGTCCGTAGTCCTAGTCTACCAGAATCTTTATAAAAGAAGAGGGTACCGAAACCAAGGCGCATCCATAATATCATTGATTATGACAGTAAGGACTGACGTTGAAGTCCCAATAGATATTTAGTTGTCTGAAATGTAATTTCAGCGAAAGCACAACAGCGACAGCTTGGTTGATTAGTAAGCCAGCTGTTTGACGTTGAACATCGTGACAACATTGATGTTTGTTTGCAAGAACTGACACGAATTTTCTAGATTGAGTAATCTACGCACGCGAAATATTTATTCATATTATATTTAAAGTTAATTTAAGCCCTCTACTTCTGAAGTTACTAGAATCATAAAAGAGCTATGCAAATCTAAAAAAGGCATCAGGACACGATACTAACAAATTTCGTGGAAAAAGGCGCAGATCACCATGATAAACTTGGAAAAGACTTAACACAGCCGTCTTCCTACAGACTATAAAGTCTCTTACTCTGGGTTGCTATCAAAGATGATTGCCCCCCTTCACGAAAATAATATAATACCAACGCACAAATTCGGTTTTCGTGCTGAACATGACACTGTAGAGCAAGTAAATAAAATTAATAACGAAATCAGGAAAGCATTCTCGCACAGAGAGAACTGTTTAGCTATTTTTCTAGATGTAGCTCAGGCGTTCGATAAGGTCTGTCATGAAGGCCGCTTATGGAAAATCAAATCTGTTTTACCTCACGAATTGCAAAAAACTTTGGAGTCATACTTAAGAAACAGGAACTTTACGGTTAAAGTGGTAGACTTCACATCAGAAGAACGAGCAATAAGGGCTGGTGTACCTCAGGGTAGCGTGCTGGGCCTAACTCTGTACATAATATATACAGCAGATGTTCCAACAGCTATTAACGTATTGACATCCACTTTCGCGGATGACACAACTCTAGTAAGCCTAGAAAAATGCCCCATCAGAGCATCAAGAGTATTACAGGAACACTTAACTTTTGTCGAAGAATGGCTAGCCTATTTGTAAACGAATCGCAAGCTGCCCGAATGTGACTTGCTGGTATTTTAGCCCGCTCAGGGACAATGGCTTTCTTCAGCATCTCGAGACTGGTTTTTTTTTTTTCTTCGGACCTTGCCCTCCAAAATGGCTCAGAGAGAATAAACCATTGGATTGGCATCTGGTGAATTCGAGAGCCATTGTGTGGTCGTAATGAAGTTCGGAAAGTTGTTTTTCAGCCATTCTTAGTTCACTCGCGCTTTGTGAGACGATGCTGAGTCTTGTTGAAACGTCCATGGTTTGCGGCCGAAATGTTTGTATGCCCACGGCTTCAAAGCAGCCTCCAGAACACTTTCCCGATAATATGTCGCATTTACTTTGACGCCAAGCTCGATGAAAACAATTCGAGAGCGCCATCTGCGGTGACAGCGGCCCAAACCAATATTTGTGGCGTGTGCTGCCTCCTGGTGGCCAGCCGATGACTTAGATTCTCGTATGAACGGTTGGTCAAGTAAACCTTATCGTTTTGAGAGTTTACGAATTGCTCAATTGGAAGAATTTTTTCGTCAGAAAACACAATGTTCAGAATTTGACCACTTTCGGCAACTGCTTCGCTCTCTCAAGTCTTACTTGTTGCTTCGGTGTGAGATCATGGGCCTTTTGGAACTTGTAAGGCTTGACCTTGAGTTAATTTTTGGATGTTGCGGTCGGATATTTTCAGTTCTTTAGGCATTTGAGTGGCACTTCGTCATGGATTTCGCTCAAATCGCATCTTCGCTTTCTGAACCATCTCACGTGATGTTGCAGTCTTTGGTGACCACCTCCATGGCGCTTTGCGATGCTACCAGTAACTTTGTAACGAGCGATAAACAAAAACTTTATTCATATTAAGGAGTTTGAGTTCACGAACAATTGCTGGCTGTGATTTTCCAGCTAAATATAAAGCAATCACACTATTACGTTTGAATTCCATCGCTGATCACTTTTTTTTGCGTTCACTTTTGGCAAAACGCTTTTGTACACTTGTGAACAATACTCCAACCGTCATTCAGCAAATTTATAAGCAGCTGATTTCAGTGCGACAGCTGCGCGAACGGTGCACTTCGAGTGCCGGAACCTGTAGAATTAAGTTTGGAGTACTTATTTTTAGGCTTTATCAAGCAGATCCAGTAAATAAAGAAGTATCGAAAAATATGTATATATATTTAAAGTTTAAATATGAGCGTAGATGTCAATACCGCAAAAATTTATATTCAAATGTCAACGACAGATTTTTTATACAAATTTCTAACTTCACACATAGATGGGGCGCTGAAGCACAGGGTGCTTACATGCATTATTTATTGGTAAATTTATTATTTTGCTTTAATAATTTAACCTTGCGAATTTCCGCGGAAATTATACAAAATTACAAATTCTAAACATTGTTGAGGATAATAAAATTGCAATTTGTGGTAAATAAATTTAAACAGCTTAAATAAATTAAATAAAACATATTTAAATTACTAGCAATACAATACTGCATTGCTGCTGACACGCCAAATAATTTTTGACATCTCTTGATTTTTGACAGTCACATTTTGTGAAAATTTTAGACAATACAAATTGGAAAGAAATTTGCGTTAGTTAATAAGAAAGTCATTATTAGTGCATGCTAAAAATATTCCAAAAACTTAAAGAAAACGACCAAGAAACTATACCAACTTTTCAAGGTAAATAAATTAAAAGTGAGCCTTAGTGAGAAGTTACAGAGTGAAATCACACTTTTTGAAACGTGCTTGTTGTAGAAAAAACTAGGACAAAGAGTAATACTTGTTCGGGTGTATGATTAATATGAGAAAAGGTATTGTACGAGTATTGCATCCAAAAACAAAGAATTGAAAACATTCAACAATATTAGCTACAATTTGATATTGCGGAATATTAGTACACCAAGCGGTGCATCAAACCACTTGTCAACCCCTTCACCCTTTAGTGTGGTTCATGCAAAACGTTTGATGTATTGCCTTTTTTTTTATTCTTTTGTTCATTTTATTGTACGGTCGTATTTGTTGTGTCCCATTATTTGTGCAGACGTGTGATCTTAACCTCAATACAAAGAAATTTTAAATTTTTGACATAAAAAAAATGTAATTTCCTTTAAGTACACATATGTTCATTTTTTTAAGCCTAACCGTAATATTTTATAACAACAAAGACGAACGTGTAAAATATTTTCTGCTATTAACCTCGTCACTTTGATTATTCACAGACAAACTTATTTAGTTATGGTTAAGAAGAAACGTCAATCTGATGTACATGATGATGGTTCATCGACTGATTCATCCGAAGGTGCGCTGCAGAGTCCTACATCCGGCATTGGAGTTTGTCAGCATGTGAAAAAATCTGTGGATCCACCAAAATTGCGCAAAATACTAAAAGCAAGTGGTCTGGTTGCGGACTGCATGCAATGTTCCAAACAGGGCGCTACTTCACCTGCTGAGGAAGTTAAGGAGTCAATTCTGGATGATTCGCTAAGCGGTTTCGAGTATGACACCACACTTTGGTTATGTCTTAAGTGTGGTTCCCAGCTTTGTGGACGGTCAAGAAATCAGCACGCTTTACAGCATTACAAAGTAATCATAAAAATATAAATACTAATTATGAAAATGATTTCCTCAATTATACCTTTATATAATTTAGACACCTCACTCCGATTCACATGCGCTCACTATGAACACGCGTACGTTTGAAATATGGTGTTACGATTGCGATAACGAAGTTAAATCAAATTCTCGTAAAAATCTATTGGAGTGTGTTGAAATGGTAAAAAAGGCTGCGCAAAAACCAATACCCATTGCATCACCCGCGGAAAACACACCACTTAATAACATAGAAGGAAAGTTACTATCGACTTGGGAATCTTTACGTCCATTAGTTGAAACTCAAGCGGTGAGTGTAACAAATAAGCCAATACCGCTGCCGCCACCACCACCGCCACCCATACCAGGTATGGCTAAGCGAATAACAGATCCAGCCGTCGTATCTGCACCCGTAGTTACCAATAAACAAGCCAATACATACGACCTGCAATCAGTAGAAACACTGCCGCGTGTGCGTGGCTTAACAAATCTGGGCAATACATGTTTCTTCAATGCAGTTATGCAATGTTTGGCTCAAACACCCTATCTGCTAGATGTGCTGAAAGAGCTATCAGAGCCCGGCGAAGAGTAAGCACGAAAATTGAAGTTTGAATATTAAGTGGTGCAATAATAATCTATTTACAGATTCACTTTACCAGGCGGTACTTTTAAATTCAAAGACGACGAAGATGTGCACTTGCCAATGATTAAAGGTACCCTGTCATCGTGGGGTGGACTTACAGCGGCACTCGCGCAGGCTTTGGAAGAGCTGCAATCAAGCGGTTCGTTTATATTTTTTGCAAAATATTTTTGTATTATTAGCTATTAATTTAAATCAATTTGTCTCAATACAACAGGCGGTGTTTTTACGCCCAGCAAGCTCTTCGATAAGCTTTGCACAAAATGTCCACAGTTTCGTGGCGGCGATCAGCACGATTCCCATGAGTTACTACGTCATTTACTGGAGAGCGTCAGGTAAGTGTCAACATTATTATTGGTGTTTTATGCATTAATTTTCTCTCATAACAGATCTGAGGACTTAAAGCGCTACCAGCGTGTAATTTTAACCAATTTGGGTTACAAGGATCAGGATATAAACAGTGTGTCTGAGGAAATGCGCCAGAAATGTAAAATATATGGCAATCAAGCAGCTGATCGTATACTTCGCCCCGAGCAAGTTTTCCGCGGCTTTTTAGTGTCCACGCTTACTTGCCAAGATTGCTATAATGTGTCCTCACGGCATGAATACTTCTTAGATATGTCATTGCCGGTTAGCGTTGAAAAGCCACAGCCACCATTCAAACGTAAAACCAGCCCTGATAATTCGCCAAGCGCAAGCTCCTTTTACTTAAACACACCGCCTGCCGGACCCTCCAAAGCGCAATTGAAAAAGGAAAAGGAGAAGGAGCGCAAAGCAAAACGAGCCGCCAAACATCACGAAAACAAATTGAAACAGAAGGCAATATTGGAGAATGCGACTGGCGGCGCTAACGAAGTTGCGGAAACAGCGGCTTCCGAAACGGAATGTAATAGGCGTGCGAACGGCGCAGCATTTTCCTCTTCCGGATCTTCTTCTGAACAATCCGATGCTGACGTTGAAGACAACCTGCTCGATGACAACGCGGCCACGAAGTCAGCGCGAACTGCAGGCGCCAACAGTTACGACAGCAACGGTAACAAGCAGTTACCGCGCACTGGCAAATCAGAGAAACGCGACGACTCACCCGAGAATATGGACAAAGACTCACTAGATGAAGACGAAAACGGTACAAATATAAAAATTCATATATAATGCTACATATTTTACCTTAATACATTTTTTTCGCATAGATTCAGGCATCGCCAATAGTCCCGCTAATACAGGCACCAACTTTTTACCCTCTTCCGAAACGAATGGCGGTGCCGTTAGTGGTGATGCGCAAAGCGTAACCGCGAACAATAGTTTGGTAGCGGTTGGTCTCAGCGAGAAAGGTGCCACGATGATGCGACAACTCTCCCTGACCGATGCAGCCAATGCGGCCAGCGCAGCAGGCATTTTCGTGAATGGCGAAATGAAAGACGAAGCAGCGCTTGCTGCACAACTGGAACAGCTTAAACTAAGCGAGCAAAAGGCCGCGCGCATGAAGGCCAAGCGAGTGCGCACTCAAAGCCATTCCGATTGGAGCACGACCATAGCACCGCGTTATCAATGCGAAGACGGCGAGTGCTCCGTGCAATCATGCCTGAATAATTTCACCGGCGTTGAGTTGATGACGGGCAACAACAAGGTTGGTTGTGAAAATTGCACCAAGCGCATTAACGGTAGCGATCCGAAAGCCAAGACTATCAATACGAATGCGACCAAACAGTTTCTAATATCTAGTCCGCCAGCGGTATTAATACTACATTTGAAACGTTTCCAGCTCGGGCCGCGCTGCATGTTCCGCAAGCTAACACGCGCCGTCAGCTTCCCCATGGTACTAGATATAGCGCCCTTCTGCGGTTCTAAAGTAAAAAATTTGCCAAATATCGATCGCAAACAAAAGAAACTGTTATACGCGCTTTACGGTATTGTCGAGCATTCGGGCGGCATGTACGGCGGCCATTACACCGCCTATGTAAAAGTGCGTCCGAAACTTTCGCGTGACGACAAACGCTGGAAATTCTTGCCACAAGGCAGCAAAGCCGAACTCGATCAAGACGACGAACAGCGCAAGAAACTCGAGGAGCTCTTGGCCAAAGAGAAAGCGCGCGAATTGCGCATGAAGGCCGCCAACGACAGCGATGACTTCTCCAACAGCAGTGACTGCTCATCGACAACAACAAGCACTTCCGATACAGACGAGCTGCCTGACGCCCCAGCAGACAGCGGCGGCGCTTACGGCGGCGACGATGAGGCGCGCGATGTGCAAGTGCCCATGGGCAAGTGGTATTATGTGTCCGATTCGCGCGTGCAAGAGGTCAACGAAGAGGCGGTGCTGCGTGCACAAGCTTATTTGTTGTTCTACGAACGTATTTATTAAAAATATTCTACTGAAATTATGCAACTAAACAAAAGAGATAAAAATGAAGAAAAATAGACAAGCAACGATGTTGATAGTCATGCATTACTCGTAGTATGATGACCATAACCATAATAAGTGCGTTTTTGACAGACGCAATGTACACCTCAATTTAAGCGAAACAAACTAAAAGTTAAAACCAACAACAAAAACAAAAAAAAAAAACACTACAATAATATAATGAAGCTACTAAAGCTGAAATTTTGAAATTATAAACATAGGCTAGAAAGTAGAAAGGCAAGTAAAGAACGCGCGAAAATGTCAAACAGCTGGCTTGCAGCGCCGCCGCCGCACCAGCAGCAGCGCAGTAAGGCATAAATGCAGCGTAGTGCAACACTTAACGCGACACAGATGTGTGTAGCATAATTCATACGAAAGAATTTAGCACCAATAACTGTATTTTGTGTCAAAAGTGCATTAACTTGCTGAAGTGTTGTGCAAAAGTGCAAAAAACGCTCGTGTTTTGACTTAAAACAACAATAAATCGCTTATCAACATAAAAAGCCCGTTGCATAGTTAACCGTTAATATATTTGTGTCAACAGTTATGTGCAGTGTTTTCCGCAGGCCTTCTCCGCAACAACGTACTAAGTTCTTACTTTAGTTCAAATTTATCTATATATATGTATATGTATTTATATTTTGCTTTTAAACGGGTATTAGGCAGTTGTATAAACACACACATACATACATTTATAATTATGCATTTGTTATATTGTATATTCTGTTAACGCCGCCACTTTGTTGTTAATATTTGAACATTTATTTGCAGCGAACATACTATTGCTGACAGTGCATTTCTAAATATTACACTAACTAACGCATATATACTTAGTAATTGTGGTGAAGGTGCATATACATATGTATACTTGTACATGTATTTTATGGAACATATGCAGTTGCAACGCGCGCATATCTCAACTTGTTGCATGGTCCGTGCGGCGCTTGCGCGGGTAGGGTTGATAGTTAGCTTGCGCGTGTTGATATGCAGCAAATAATTGTTTATGTGTAATGATAACGAAAGGTTTTAATTAAATCATAATGATAAACAGCTGTATTGATGCGTGTAATCACTTTGATTACTACCATACCATTATTGCATGCGTACGTATTTCAAATACCAAGTAATAAAGCAAAAACAAAAAGAATTTTGAATAATACTTATAAACTATGCGTAAATAATGAAACGATCTTGAAAATAAATTATTATAAATTTTATGAAAATACATGTTTTTATATTTTGATGTTGTGGTTGTAACTTTCAGGAGCATTACAAAAATAGTTATGTTGGAAATTACGGTAATTTGGAAAAATCGCTTTTTCTAAACCTTTTTTTAGCCGAGAATATAAAGATGGAAATTATGACACATTTTATAGAATTACACGAAAAGTTTTCATATTCAGCCTATATAAAAAAAGACGTGTCCAATATTTTACCTCAAAGAACACAAAAAAAATGTTCCGCCCAAAAATATTAAGGATGAAATGACCCTTATATTTTTTCTAAGTTTGTATTTTATTATTTTTCTTTTCTTTAATTTTTCGTCATATATTTTAAATTTTTATGTTTTTTTTAATTTTTTTGTTTTTTTTTTAATTTTTTTTTTTTTTAATTTTTATGGTTTTTTTTTAATTTTTATGGTTTTTTTTAATTCTTATGGTTTTTTTTTAATTTTTATGGTTTTATTAATTTTTTTTTAATTTTTATTTTTAATTTTTATGGTTTTTTTAATTTTTTTTTAATTTTTATGTTTTTTTTTAATTTTTTTTTTTTTTTTTTTTTTAATTTTTATGTTTTTTTTTTAATTTTTATTTTTTTTTTTTTTAATTTTTATGTTTTTTTTAATTTTTATTTTTATATTTCTTTGTAACTCTATATATATTTTTTGTTTAGTGTTCTGCTAATATTTTTTTTATTCTAGTTTTCCAACTTATTTTTATATTCCTTTAATATTTTATAGTTTTTATAATTCTTAAAAATTATATATTTATAATTACATGTTTCATAACTTTTATATTTTAAGTTTTTTTTTTGTAATTAGCGTTTTTACATTTTTTTAATTTTTTTTAATAGTTTTTTCTTTAAAATTTTGAAACATTTTTGTATTTTTTATAATTTATTTTTATTTTTTTAGTTCTAAATTTTGTTGTTTATATTTTTGTTTATTTTATTTTCAAATTTTTTGTATTTTTATATTTTTTTTATTTTTATATATTTTTTATATTTTTTTTATTTTTCTATTTTTTTTTATATTTTTTTTTGTTTTTATATTTTTTTTTTGTTTTTATATTTTTTTTTTATTTTTTTATTTTTCTATTTTTTTATTTTTTTTATTTTTATATTTGTTTTTTTTTTTTTATTTTTATATTTGTTATTTTGATTTTTATATTTTTTTTTTAATTTTTTTAAGTTTTTTTTGTTTTTATATTTTTTTTTTGTTTTTATATTTTTTTTTTATTTTTTTATTTTTCTATTTTTTTATTTTTTTTATTTTTATATTTTTTTTATTTTTTATATTTTTTTTATTTTTATATTTTTTTTATTTTTATATTTTTGTTTACTTTTATATATTTTTTTTTTTATTTTTATATTTTTTTTTATTTTTATGTATACATATATAAATTTTTCATCAGTAGTTTAGTATGGAATACCTGGCCACTTTCACACGCCCCCTAAACCTAGCGAACCACCAGCATGGCCGTAAAGTGCATAGTACCACCACACCAATTAGCATCATAAACGTCCAGATGGTTCGTGGCCTTAACCAGAAACCACCCTGGGAGAAATCGATCCACGTATCATTGGACAAAAGCCTTTGACGCAGTCAGTCTCACAACGCTTTTGCAGGACGTCAAAAAAAATAAACTACCTCCAGGACTGAAGAGGTGGGCCATGAAATACTTGAGCGGTCACCAATCATCCTTAACTACGCCGCACCAATATGGTCGCCTGGATGCAGTGAAACGCAGACGAAGAAGTTCCAGACTTATTAGAATATTGGACTCCTGACTATGACAGGATGCCTATTGATGTTTCCTATCGAAAACCTGCATAGTAAGGCTCGTATATTTGAGGCGGAACCGCCTCCTAGGAATATCAAAAGGTTATTCCTCAACTACGTCGACGATGTCAGGCAATACGACGACCAGCCTTCGGACGTAACTAACTTCCGACAAGCGCTGACCGCCATTCACAATGGAGCCGTTAACACCTACACCGACTCCCTTTTAGTGAATGGCGTACTTGGAGTCAAACCACTACCCATTGAAAGCGAAGAGCTCGAGTTGCCGCGAGAAACGAGAGTGAACCTTGCGCTGCTTTGTTCTGGATTTCCTACTTATTTAAAATAGACACCGACATATCCAATATACGTCCTGCGTGCAATGAATCTCCGCATAACATCACACACGTTACGACTGCTGAACGAATCTCATAAAATAAAGTTGGATCCCAACTAAAATATTCCGCACTAGCCCTGTTAAAGATGTTACAGTTTAGCGTGCAATCTTGGACAAAATATTTGTTTTCATTAAATTAGGGATAGCTCTTTGTATGCCCCATCAACCCCATTCATCTGACACCTATCTACCTTTGGTCCCACCCTGTCGAAACGGCGAGTTTCTTGCGCCCACCGTTGGATGACGTCGACCACAACTTAGCTAATTCTTACCATCCTAACTGGGATTAGGTAACTGGAACAACAACCACAACAATGGAATACTTGGAATACTTCAAGTATTGCAAACCAATCGCAACACTACTTCTAATAAGAAAACTCGTTCCCACGACAGTCGGGCTTAAGTAACCAGAACGGACCCGATTTTTATTCGGCCAAGAACTGTCAACTCGGCACAATACCTCGAAGTTAATTCAGGAATGTTTTTTGCCGCTGCAACAACAATAATTTGCAATAAGCTTTCGAATTTTGTAAGCACGGAGAGAGTTGTACATTATCCTGTAGTGAGACCCTCACTCCCTTGGAAGGCCCAAGTGGAGAAGGACCTGGTTTCGCTTGGAATATCCAATTGGCGCCACGTGGCGAAAAGAAGAAAGGACTGGCGCGCGGTTGTTAACTCGGCTATAATCGCGTAAGCGGTGTCTACGCTAATTAAGAAGAAGAGATCTCCCCAACAGAGAAGCAAGTGCTTCAGTTTTTCTGCCTACATGAAGTCTCCGTGTCGCAGAACGACAAGATTTTGTTTAGCATATGTCCATAATGTGCAGATGTCTTCAGAGTTTCTTCTCCTAATGGATGGGGACCATGACAAGGAAGTACTCTGGACCTGTCAGCATAATAGGCGTTAGGCTCGCGATAAAAGCAGAAGTCCAAGAAGTTTGCAATGAACTCAACTAACCGACATGACTCGGGGTTTGCATTATGATATTCTAAGGAACCTACAGTCTACAGTCATTCTCCGGTCGTTTAGTATACATTGTGAGTGGAGATACAGTGCTACCAGACTAACCATAGGCCAGTCTTGAGTTCAAGAATTTGATATTATAATCATAATTACAGTTATATGGTATACGTATATTATTTATCAGTATGTATGTGGATGAATTTCAAGATTTGGTCTTAAAGGTTCAGATGTACCAGTTGCTCAACCTTCTTACATGTACAAGGAAGCTTGACATCGAAGCTGAATTTGGAATTTAGTATTGTTCTGGGCTCGAATCTGGTGAAGCTCTTCATTTTATGTGCAAAATTAAGACAAATCAGTTCCTGAAATATAACAGCGATAAGCTATGATCTTAAAGATACCGATTTTGGTTAATAAAAATGTAGACTTACATTGAATGACTTTGTTGGCTTGAATGCATTGGCAATATAGCGCTGGAACAACTGACATACAAATTTATCCGGATCTTGCAGGCCGAGCTGTTGTATTTCAGATTAAGATTTCAAAAAAGGTTTCTAAATTAATCGAAAATAAGTCACCTTGGGTATAGGATACGGCGTTGGATTGTCAACCTGATTGCGAAACTCATCAATGACCATTGACGCCTTACACACATCATTCTCCCACATGCCTTTCTGTATTTGCCCAGTATGCATGTGGTAGTAGGTGCCCTCACCATTTTTGAAACCCCTCGCAAAGTGTCCTTCATAACGATTGCCATTTTCTAACAATAAACAATGAAAACGAGCGCAGCAATTTTAAATACACAACTGACGATAAAAGTAGACTCCAATGCCGTGCTTCACGTCCGCCTCCCATTCGCCCATGTAAATGGCGCCATTGTTGTACCACATGACACCGGGTCCATGACGTCGATTCCGCTCCCACCAACCATAGTAGACGCCATCTCGAAAAAACTGCTTGCCCTCGCCCCACTTCATGTCGTCGCGCCATTCGCCCACATATAAGCGTTCGGCTGTGCCATTCGGCAGACGATAGCGCATTGTACCGTAACCGTGACGTTTACCGTTACACCACTGACCATCATAGATGAAATGCTTTGGCGACTCCTTAACGCCATAACGGTGATGTTGATTGCGTAACCAGTAACCCTTGTAAGTGCCACCGGCTGGATAAAAGAAAGCTGCTCGTACGCCAGTGCTCTCTGCCTTGATGTTGTTTTTGCGTTCGCAAGTCTGCACACAGCCGCCGTGCGGTTTGTCCCACGTGTTACATTGCGCCATCGCTTATTGACCGCAGAATACCGCTAATAAAATTATCAACAAAACTAGAAAAAACGTTCCATCAAAAATAAAATCAAACGTTTTGACGCTTATGCAAGTCAAAAGAAAAGCGAAACAGATAGGCTCGGTTCGAAATTGTTGCTGAGAACATTCCTCAAACACATTTGACGACTATACAGTGGTTGGCCGAAAAAAATTCTGGGTGCTTTCCGGTCGAACCGACTGTTGGGGAAAACGGATCAGTTCGAAATCAGAAACAAAAACTCCGTCAGATATCTTTCTGGCTAAGAACCCTAGAATTTTGCGTAAATGGTCCAAGTAAGTATATGGTGCCTGAAATTGAAGATTGTGATCTCGGCAACATTTGGTTTCAACAAGTCGGCATCACTTCCCTCACATCGCATTAATAAACGGATGTATTGAGAAAACACTTCGGTGAGCAGATAATTTTACGTTTTGGGCCGGTCGATTGGCCACCAAGATCGTGTGATATCACACCGTTAGACTTTTTCGTGTGGGGATATGTAAAGTCTAAAGTCTATGCGGACAATCCCGCTTCGATTCAGGCCTTGGAGCAAAACATCACGCCTATCACTCGCCAGTTATCAGTCGGGATGCTTAAACGAGTCATCGAAAATTGAACTCGATGGATGGACCATCTGAGACATAGCCGCGGTCAACTCATGAAAGAGATAATCTTCAGAAAATAAATTCAAAATAATATTCTTTCGTATAATAATAAACCTTCCCCATTAAATTTAAATTTTCTGTGCATTTTCACAACTTTTCGTTGCAACCTCATCTTCCATGCGAAGAACATAGCCTAAGCAGCGCGTTCGTCGAATCTTGATGCGCTTAAATATATCCAAGTCGCCGAGCTCATACAGATCGCGGTATCATCATCTTCGAAGCTCATCACACGTGGACGTGTCCAAAGACTTTTCGCAGAACAGAACACCCGAATGCTCCATGTGCTTTCTCATCTTGGTTCGTCATCGTCTATGTTTCTGCGCCGTATAATAGGAGGACGGGAATGATGAGAAACCTATAGAGAGAAATTTGTGTTCGTCCAGAGAAGAATGTATTTCTCAATTGAATACCGAACATACAATAGCCTCTGCGGTTGATCTCCACGCGTAGATTGTTGGTGGAACTTATGCTGCTTTCGAGATAACAAAGTCCTTCACTATTTCAAATTTATGTTGGTTGATATGTGACCTCCAGGTACTTTGCCTTGCTCTCGTTCACCACAAAACCAACACCTGGAAAAGGCTGCGCTGATGGCGCTCTTGTTAAATCCTACGATGTCAATATCATCTGCAGACCCCAATGGCATTGTACTTTGAGAGCAGACAGTGTCACTGCGGTTTACATTTACAGCGACTATCACTTTTTCTAGCATTATATTGAAGAAGACGCATGAGAGATAATCACCCTGTCGAAAACCTAGTCTGCTATCGAACGGCTCAGATAGGTGCTTCACGATTTTGATGGAGCTAATGGTTATGTCCAACGTTATTGCGTATAACCTCATGAACTTCGACGGAATATCAAATTTAGACATGGCGTCAAAGAGGCAGCTGCTATCAATGCTGTCGAAAGTGGTGTCAATCTGTTTGTCAAGGATTTGACGTATAGTCAAAATGTGGTCTATGTTAGATGTGACAGGTTTAAGGTCACACTGATAAAGTCCAATTAGTTTATTTATAATGGGCTTCAGTCTTCCACACATTAAAGTCGAAAAAAGCTTATGTGCAGTCTTAAGAATGCTGACCCCGCGATAATTTACGCAGGCTGTACGATTTTCCTACTGAATACACTCATATACCAATCATTGGGCGTGTATACATCCCACTAATCATGCTTGGCAGTTGCGCCTTTACAGCACCTCGCCGCCGGCTTTAAACAGTTCAGCAGGTAATCCATTGGCACTTAGGGCTTTGCTGTTCTTAAGCCACCTTAGAACATTTTATACCTCGTCTAGGTCAAGTGACGGGGCGATAATGTTGTCACGGTAGATTATTGGAGCGGGTTCCTCTTCATCCGTGGCCTCTCTGCTTTCGCAATTAAGCTGTGTTGAGAAGTGTTTTGTTGCGTCCAAAAGTAGGTTCGAAGAATCTCAAGTTGATTCAATAACATATATAGGATATGGAGCACTTTCCCGTGTATTATTAAGCAATGTATGTTTCGCAACTGTCATTAACTCCTAACAAAAACTAAAACACAATTCGAGAGTCCCGGGTATTTATTGGAAATATATTCTAAATATCATGGAACCTTGTACATCAGTGCGATCGTACATTATTATTAAGAAAGAGAGGTATCGCAATTTTAATGCCCGAGTTTTAGTAAAGAATATATTCTTCCACAATCTTACCTACATAGAGGGACGAATCAAATATATATGTACGTGTATACTCAAACATAACTTGTAACGGGTTTAATTTTGAGCAACAAAGCGATAAGGTCTTTACCCAAGCTTTGATAATGAGATAATGTGAAAGAGTCGTTGGTGAATATTACACGAACTGAAAGATGAACTCTGCAAGGACGGTGTGACAACAGCTTACAACAGTGCTTCTTATAATAAGATAATGCGAAATATTTTCGAATCCTGATAAGAGTTGAAATAAACCGTTACATATGTCCGAAGTTCTGCTTGCAGTAAACAGTCGCAATTTGGAAAACGTTGAGAAATGCCGAATCCACGCAAGTATACGGTTCTAGGCTGCTTGCTCTTCATATTGTTGTCGGCAATAGTTTGCGGCGAGAATAACGGAGAAGAGCCAATAGCAATTTATTTAGATGTTGGAAATGAAATTCAACATGTTATTAGTTTAGTCAATAAACACGAAACGAAGTTAAACGATTTCGATGATAAATTACTAAGGCAAGTGAAATGAAAACGATCAACGACAAAAGTACTCGGATTTGTGTTTACATAATAATATAATCTGTGTTGTATTTAGAATTCAAAATATGCTGGAAAATTTCGAAAAAGAATTTTTGAAGTTGGAGCAAAATTGTATGGCTGCGCTGGAAAAAAAGTAAGTGCAGACTATGATTTTGGTTTTTCGTTTAGACTCTTTAAAAGTGAGAATTTATATGCCTTTGGCCACTTGTGGATATTTAATCGACAAATATGTTATAGACATAGCTAAGTCTCGTTGACTGGCGTGAATGGAATATGGTCCACACATGTCGACAATTAAAATTCAAAAGGAATGCCATAAGAACTTTAGTGGGTTTTGCTAAAAGGTCACTGTCTTATGGGTAGTCATGCCAACAGAACACTATACAATGACTATTGTAGGAGCCCTCAAGAGGTAGAAGAAGTAGAGACTACAGAACATCTTTTATGCGAATGCAAGGATTTATATAGGAAATGCATTGCGACTGTCGTTTGACGGTTTCTTGAATATGTCTTGGAGTTTGCCCAAATAAAACTTTGAACTTTTTGAATCGATGAGCACATTTCCAACTTCAGGTTCACTTTGTGCGAGAACTACTATTTTTGGCGCTTAAATTATGTTCTCGGGAAGGGCTTAATATTGGGTAGTCGAAAAAGTCTTTTCGTATTTCTAATCCAACTTCAACTTATTTCTTTTTATATTTATACTAATAAAGAAATAAACAAATACTCGTATGTACCATTTTGGTCGACCACTTTTTGCTATTTTTTCGCTAGAGGCATTACTTATCAGTATAAATCGAAATTTCGAAATTCCAGAACGGAAGCCAGCAAATCATTGTTGTGCTAGACGAAATGATACAGCATTGTCTGCGTAAACTTTACAAATTTCATTGGTGGCTTGCATGGCATTCTTCCTTTTTTTACACAAAAATTTCAAAATATAGCGAATTTTTTCATTGTTTTCACTCATTTTTGAACAGCTGGAACTTTTTTTCAACTTCCCCTTAAATTTTTTGTAGTTAAATGACCTTTCCAACACTATATGGTATGACACAATGTGATTACTAGCGCTGGAGATATACCACTGCAACGACATCTATTGACAAAATACGAAAAGACTTTTTCGACTATCCAATATTATTACGACAGCAGAGAGTTGTTAATGAAAAAGATAGGTTAGCACATTGATGAAACGTCCCTTAACAAAGTAAATACAATGTAGAATATATTCACAGACAGGCACTTCTATATATTTTTTTAACAATTTAACGTTACAATTCATATATACAAATTTCTGAAACCGATTCTTTTACATTAGATTACAGGTTTTCAATACACAATTAGAACAGAGACTCTCATCAATTAACACTAACGTGGCGTCTTCCATGGGTACACAAGAAAGGTAAGAATTGTATTAATTTTAATATGAAAATTGCGATTTTTGTCAGTCTTTTATCATGTCAAATATTCAGCTCGCAACAAAGAAGGCCTGGTTACCATCACCATCGACGCCAATATTAATGTAGATAATGAAAAGGGCTTGGCACTACATTGAATGTTATAAAACGAGTGAATGAAACTAAAAAATATTGGCGCTCTAAATATATGTACATAAGTATATTATTTTAAATGCCAGTGAGTTAATAATAATAATATGGACCTTTCAGCAGTAACATTGACTTGAATTTTCTGACGCCAAGTTCTTGATGAAATCAGTGCATTTAATTGGGTAGGGGTTCACCAGCGGGGTATTCTCATTAAAGGTCCACAACTTTATAGACATTTTCATTATTACGTTAATATAGTAAATGCTTCCGCAGTCATGTAACGAATGGAGTGTGTCATGAGATTTATGCTGACGGCCTGGTAAGTTCGTATCGCAAATGTCACACGAGCGTATGCGAGTACGGTAGTTTCAGTGAAGGTTTCGAGGTCCAATTAACTGCTTTATAGATGACATTGTATATCAATTTCACGATTCTGGGTTTGCCGCCACAGAACTTTCAGTATCTAGTATGAGAGGGGTTCACCAAATTAAGAAAAAAAGCTGTTAGTAACTAAAAATGGTTTGAAATTGTGAATTGTTTTCGGATGAATAACCCTCTTTCCAATTTTTTTTTTGCTATTTCCATTAAAATATCACCCTAATTCTTACTCAATCAGTTATGACCCAGCAGACATCTTAATATGCGGTCTGTCGTTAAGACATTACGTTAAGTAATCCCCTGTTCGGACACCCTGCGACGACGAGTGACCAACAGCGGTCGATAATGTTTCCTAGAGTGAACGAAAGAACGGTTATAAAAACTATTTTCTTAGCAAAATAATTGAAATGTGTATATACTAGAGCGGGTTGTTTTACAGGGTCCAAAAAAACGGAAAATCGTGCATGCGAGAAATGGTTTTCCTAGCTTACTAAACAACATTGCCTAAGAGACTATGGGTCTAAAATCCGTATTAAGTCAGTGATAAGGCGATATTTTCTATTGTTTCCCTGGTGCCTTGTTCTTGATATTTCCTGTAGTTATCTCAATGTGTTAGTTCCATTCTGCAGGCATCCTAATAAATTCTTCCATCGAATTTTAACCTTCCTTGTCATGCTCTTTCCCAGATCCAACATCTCAATGTCATTGATGCCTTTGTGACCTGACACCCAGCAAAAGTGAAATCGTACTTTTGTAAGAGATTTAGTGCTCTGCAGGGATAACAGTATTTGGGACTCGGAACAAGAAGAGAAACACTTGTGAAATGTTTCCATACCGCATTTCAATACTCTCACTTAAGAGAAATAATCATTTCTAAACTTAAAAGGAATAATCATTTTTATCTACAAAAACCGACGATACGAAAAATGGATGCACTCTGTATATAATTCGCCATCAAGCATTATTTCCGGCTTCCTCATAAAACGTTTCTGCTGTCATCGGAAACGAATGTAAAATTTACGCACGTTGTTTATTAACATTTCCGTTCTACCACATCCGATTTGATTTTCGAAGTCGGATATATTAATTCCGTTATTTCATTATCGGCTATCAGCGCATCCTTCAAGACTGGAGGCTAATTTGGATCAAGGACAGGCATAAAATTTCCCGTTTCGAAAGATATACTGGAAAGACGAAAACGGGAGTAGTTTGCATGGAACAAAATTGTACAACGGAAGCGGAAAATAGTTAGGCCCGGATGTTAGTATAATATATAAAAAACGGTAACCATATTTCCGGTTTGAAAACTAAGTAGGAAGTTGTAAGCGGGAAACATAAATGGCAAATGCCCCGAAAATATCGGTATCATATTTCTGGTTTGGAAAACAAATTTTGTACATCGGAAGTGGAACATAATAAGGGTCGTACAATATTCCCGTTTTGAAAGCCAAACAGGACACTTTATCAAACATCCTCTTCGGCTCCCGCGTGTAACAGTAAAATCTGCTTTCGGTTGTTGCCAATACTTCTTTTTACAAGTATAACATCGACTATAAACTTTCCGGTGTCGTAAGCTAAATCGGATAAAGTGTGGTAGTCGAAGTGGCTAATACGTTCAAGTTGACATTTGTGGAAAAAGTTGCTGCCGATTTTTGGAACGATTTCCGTTTTACAGTCTCCTAACAGGAAATTCAGTACCGTTAATTTATTTCCGCTCATCGACTATTTACAAAATCGGCTCCAAATTATATCATGATTTTGCAAAGTTATTTCCCTTGTGCCACTTTTCCCTCCCTTCCATATGCATACACCATATGAAAGTTTTGTGGTGCAAAAATCCCAGATTTTCACCAGCCGAGTGTCAAGCTGTTATATTTACGCCAACCATAATTTTTATGTTTACTCTAAACCTTCTTTTCCAGATAAAAAGTAGGATCATGAAGCCGGCGCTTGTCAAACTGTCATTACCCACCGAGCTTTGCTCGCAGGTTATATATGTCAATTATCTTACAGTTTTCAATGAAAGGGCCATTAGGTGACAGGTTTAACACTAGTTCAACAGCAGTTGGAGTGGTTCTTCAAGCTCCCGTTTTGTATAGCGCGGTTGAGCTTCTGAACACTTTCCATTGACATCCGGTAGCGGGGCTTTAGTACACCAGTGCACCATACTATTGCACAGTAGATCAGAATTGGTCTTACAATAGCTGTGTAGCACCAGTAAAAGAGAGAGGAAGAAAGCCCCAGGTTATGCCGAGCTCTGCCTACACGCTCATAAGGCATTGCTAGCGTATCTCACTCTTGTTTCACATTGTGCTTCCACAGCAGTTTGCTCTCCAAGACTATCCTAAGGCACTTAGTGCAGCTCTTGAGAGAGGTGTGTTCCTTTTATCGAAGGTGATCCGTTTTCTCCTGATTCAATCTCACACTTGTTTGCGAAGCCGAAATTTGAGCTGTACTGAGAGTGGTGGTCATGATACTGCTAATGGTGTATAGACACCTACCGTTAACAAGATAGCAATGTCGTCTGGATACGAGTACATAAATCACTATTTTAGAGGTTTTGTCGTCAAAGTTCCCTTGAAGTTTATTCTCCACCAATGTCCGCAGGAGCGGAAATAGCAAAGTTGTTCAACTATTTTCTTCAAAGCCAAGACTTACCGCGCCCTTATGAAAATTCACACTAACTAGCCCACAAATGTGCGCCCACTCCCCCCAACTCTTGCTATTTAAATCGGGCAAGACGGGACTGTGAGATAATAGTTTCCTGAGCCTGAGCTAATCAGTACATACATATGTATGTATGATATTTATGTAGCTTGTGAAGGTACATATAATTTATTAATATACTTGTACGATAAGGTGTTTTCCCGTGTTTTGAGCATGAGATAATGCTAAAGACTGTGTCTTCTTGCGCGAGTATCACAGCGAACCGAAAGATGAACTTTAAAAAGACGGTTTAACTTAGAACAATAGCTTACAAAGGTGTTTCTTATATAAAGATAACACGAAATATATTAAAATACTGATAACAGATGCAATAAATCGTTATATGTATTCAAAATTCCGCTTGAAGTCTGCAGTCGTGTTTTGGGACGCGCTGCGAAATGCCGAATCCACGCAAGTATACGGTTCTGGGCTGCTTGCTCTTCATATTGTGGCCGGTAATAGCCTACGGTGAAAATAACGGAGAAGAGTCGTTAGCAATTTATTTAGATGTTGGAAATGAAATTCAAAATGTTATTAGTTTAGTTAATAAACACGAAACGAAGTTAAACGATTTCGATGATAAATTACTAGGGTAAGTGAAATGAAAAGGGATTTATGTTTGCATTGCAATATAATATAATCTGTGTTTCACTTAGACTTCAAAACATGCTGGCAAAATTCGAAAAACAACTTCTGACGTTGGAGCTAAATTTGAATACTGCTGAGAATTTGGATCAAAAGTAAGTATGAAATATAAGTTTTATTTGCACATAATAAATACTTTCGCATTAAACGATCGGCTATCGACGTATGTATGGCTATCTAACGTCAAAAAATTTCGAACTAAGTAGAGGTGACCAGAATGCTGAGGGTAACCAATGTAGTAGTAATGCCTAGAAATTGGTAGTTGGAGTACTTTCTAATGTTACATGTTGCTGAGGTCAACAGTAATAGTTCATTTATCATATATCCTTGCTGTCCTAAAACCCGCATCTTGCTTATAGCGCGTGTGGCCGACTCCGATTAGTTGGTTCATGTACGTGGCTACCGAAACCGATTTTTTTTTACAAATTTACATCTGCAATTCATACATATGTACATATTGTGACGAATACCGATACGAGAACAAAGTGGAATAGACGTCGTCACATTCTTAGAGAAATTAAAGCGAAGGTTTTATTGGGCTCGCTGTCATTAATTGGTTATTGAGAAGATTGTAAAATATGCCGAGTGCATTGTAACAAAGGAGTCTACATCCAAAAGTCATGGCCGAATGAAACTATACAATTCGGGTACACCATTGGGTACGAATTGGACTGGATGTAGATGATCCATCTCTCACCATTAAAGGGGGGAAACACACAAGTTTTGGTAGTCAAGGAACATCTCAGCGAATTGCCACAAGTATACCCAATTCCTAATCGCGAGGCTGAGCCAGTGGTGGACGTATTCATCAACAAGTGGGTGACGAGATATGGTGTTCCAATAGTATTACGTTGTGACCGAGAAAGGCATGTCAAAACAGCTTTAATGCCAGCAATGTGCTGCACAGTGGGTGTCTGGAAAAGCATGGAATTGACTACAATAAGAAGAGGGCGGACAACAGCATCCTGGAACACAAAATTAAGGGCATAAATGCTATGTGTTTGCTACCGCAAATATCTAAAAGGGACGTTTAGACTTAGGTGGAGGGCAGTGTGACGAATATCGATAAATAAAGATAATAAAATAGAATCCATGATAAATTTCAGGTATTAACTAGACAACGAGATTCCTAGTTGCCAAAATGTTCGAGTGGCCAAGTTTTGTTAACGATCTAGTATACAAAATAAGGTTGCCGGGTTCTACAGCATGGATAGTACTAGTTAGAATGCTGCCGTGATAAGAAGAAGGGAGATATATGTATGTAAATACGATTTTTTAGATGGGATAATGAGTAGTAAAGCGTTAGGTTGTTGGAATTATATATAAAATAAGTGTATTGTCATTAAAGTGGAACTTTTATTTAACAATCCAGTGATCGAACTCAAGATCGAATCCTTTGCACTATTATAGTTAGCTGTAATACACACTGAACGATCAAAATCAGGTCCCTGTTTGGAAAATCTTGCTATTTGGGCACATATCTTCCAAAATTAGGCATATAGTAAAACATTATCCCAAGAGTAGGGTCCCAAGAGTTAGGTTGCACCGAAGTTAACGTTTTTTCTTCATTTTAGTCATGTTTTGAACATATTCACTTTCAGCTTTAAAATTTACATAACCTTGAATTTTGACAGGATTATATAAAACATATAGTAATAATGTTTTTTAAATCTAATCAGATTACAGGTTTTCAACGCGAAGTTTGAACAGCGGCTCTCATCAATTGAAACTAATTTAGCGTCTTCGATGAAGATACAAGAGGAGTAAGTAGTAAATTAACTTTAATATTTAACAAGTAAGGAAGAGCTAAGTTTGGGGTTAATTTCATTAAGGTATCAAACTTTTTGACCAATTTGTATGAACAAGAAAATATCACACAGAACCAAGCCTCATGAATACGGTGGTTGAGCGATGGTATTCATTGCGCTTTTGGCTATAAATTTGGTCAGAATCGTTTTCTTTATGAAAAATAAAAATCATCTTCATCGGAATGAGTCGAGCAATAACGCGTTTTATATCCATAATATCCACCAAAATCATTCGATCGGACTCGCGAGAGATGTCGTGCTCTTTTGCCATCTTGCTAACACTTGCCTGATGATCTTGAAGCACCATATACTTCACCTTGTTAATATAATTGAAGGGGTCGAAGGTTGTCCAGAACGAGACATGTCTTCAACGATCTCTCGACCGTCTTTGAAGGATTCGTATCACTCGTAGGCTTCCAGACGCTGATCCCAATTTTCGACGGTTTTCGAGTACAAATCCACGCCAGTATTCAAATTTTTCCACTAGACGCTCAATTGTTGATCTGACAGGACGATTATGACGACCATAAATTGAACGTGGCGCTCTTAAAGTTGAGGCCACTGACCCCGAATTTCGGTAATAAATTTTAATAATTTCGATTCATAATGGAATCATACATCTTGCCATGATGAAATGGCAAACCTTACTCAAGAGAAATTTCACAAGAGCGTAAAGTTAGTTTCGGAGATTCAGATTTTGAACTCGGTTGGCAAGATTTCTCGAGAACTACTCAATCGTTCTTCATGAAATTTTAGTCAGGTCTTTGTGTACAATTCTTAAAGACGGGAAGAACAACAAAATATTTCATATTTTATATGAGAAAAAAAAGTTGAAAGAAGGCTGCTTTTTACCCGAGGAAACCCATGTAACCCCTTAAGTGTGTGCAGTGTCGCGCCGGACAGCTTATTTTAAATGGTGCAAAATTTAAAGTCTCTGGCGTATTTCGTTATTATTTTATCGTACTTTTAGTAGTTTTTAACAGTTTTTTGAAAAAATGTGATTGTTTTGATCACTATTCAAAGTTTTCTATTTCTCACTTTATATATACATACATATCTACATACATATATTCATATAATATATCTTTCAACGCAGAAACTTCAAAGCACTGTCTGACGAAAATTCTCTACTGCAAGAGGAATTCTTGTCTCATAAGGATGATTGGTAAGCAGAACTTATTTTATATAAAGGAATTCACTAATAATTTAGTACTCGTTTTAGTTGTTCCTCGGGACATACCTTAAATACAGAGAATTTGAACAAGGCGTTGGCGTCAGTTGCAAATACTACACAGAGTCTGGCAATAGTAACGTCTTCGGAAAAGCCGACAATAATTAGCACGCCACAAACATTACGTGATTGTGTTGAAGTGAAAATGATGCTTGGTTCACAGTATAAAGACGGTGTTCACGAACTACACTTGCCAGGTTTTGACGCTTTCAGCGCATATTGCTTAACTAGATGTTCACAAGAGGATCAAATAGACTGTTGTCCCTGGACTGTGATACTACGTAATGAAAACAGTGGCGTAGGCACAATGTCTAACAGTTGTTTGGAGTATAAAAATGGTTTTGGTAGCGCGAGCCATGACTACTTTGTCGGATTAGATCGTTTGCTTAAGATGACCAATCTTAAGAGGCAAACGCTGTTAGTTGCTAAAAGTTTACAGTCAGGCGAATATTTCATCTACGATGATTTTAGTATAAGAGATGAGCGGAATAATTACGACGTTGATATTTTAGGAAACAGCTGGGGGCATAAAATTGGCGCAAAATTTTTCTCAAACGCCATAAAATTAAAACATGCGACTAGAGCTCAATGCTATTTTTGGCCGTTCAAAACTCTCGGTCACTTCAATTTATTTAACAGGTAAGATGAAAAGCTCCGATCATTTAAATTTTTATAGTTGAAAAATATTTGATTTTACAGGCGCTTTTCCACTATCTATTTTATGGCGATACGTCCCAAGATATGTCAGTAAACCATTCATGGCGGAGTCGGTTGGAGGGTTGCCAGTTGTATCCACAACTTAGTAGCTTGTACGAATCTGGCAGCTATGTGGACAGCAGTAATATTCGAAAGATGTTGTCAAAAGCATTAAGAATAAAATTATTTTTCAAAATACAAAATATTAGAAATTGTTTATTTGCAAAACAGGTTATTCAGGATAATGCATGAAAATGAGGTGTTGAGAATTGTCATATTAGAGTGCAAATAGGCCTTAAAATAGTCTTCAGCTTATCTTACATTCAGAAGGGAATTACTGCGTGGTGGTATATTGGTCTCTACATACTGAAAATTAAAAGTGGACTCAACATTAACATGAAGGTACGCAGTATGAGTAAATAATTCACGACTTTTAGGTTTCACACGGTAATATCAATCGCCTTAATGTTAAATGGTTCCGGCGAATGGTGACCTCACGATAACATGAAAAGCATTTGTCGATTAACAACATAATATAGGTCATGTGTTAGATTAGTTTTCGTTTGGATACCTGAAGTTAATGGTCTACGCAAATAAATCAGCTAAGCCTGAATAAGGATGCCCGTAAAGTGGACGCTCAAGGCCGAGCCAAGCCTAAATGTATGATTTGCATAAATGTGAAAATACGATACGTTCGCCTTGACGTGTTAACCCTCTATAACGTATGGTAGACTTCAGGCAACAAACCGTTTCACCTTCCTAAATTCTACTCGTAGTAATTTTTTTCGTCTTGTCAAGCAATGTAGAATGTAGTCTACACTCCATTCCTCTAATCAAGCATAAGCAAAACAAACTAAGTGCCGTTACTTTTTTCCAATGAAGCTTTTTCTTCAGTGAAGTCAAATATTTCAAACAGTGAGCACGTGGTGAAGTACAGAAATTAATAAAAAATAGTTTTTGCGTTTATTTGTGCTTCTTTTTATGAAAATCAAAAAGGTAAGTGTTCAAAGTTTACTATAAAACTTCTTTCTTTTCATATTTTCTAAGTAGTTTTGTATTAGGTGGTATTTAGGGATTGTGTCTTCTAGGCTACATCATACAGAAATGGGAACTATTTTGTATGAACACTGCGAATATTTACATAAAATTATTCTTTTTAGGATGGCCAAGCGACTAAGGAGTCTGGCAGACAACGAGATCGCCCGTGCACTTGAGGATGATACTACAAGTGAAGATGGTCTCGACTTTGACGACGACAGTTTGGCTGACCCTGATTTCGACCCAGATTTTGGCGAGTTGAATGAAGGGTCTTTGGGAGATGGAATTGACATAGATGATTTGGTAGACTACTTGAGCGATGACGATCGTAATTTCAATCCTGAGGAAGAAGTAGAACCGATGATTAGCAGCTTAGACACTCCAAATACCTCAGGACCTTCTATGAAACGTCGAAAGCCTGAAAAGCTAACACTACTCTGGAAGAAAAAGAATCTAGAGCTAAATGAGCAACAGCTGGCTTTCACTGGTAACGAGTCATTGCGTTCTGATATCTTGGATCTCGAGGCTCCTATAGACTATTTCTTGTATCTATTTCCACCTGAACTAATAAGGAAAATTTCTGAAGAGACAAACCTTTATTTGATACAGAAAAATGCGAACAATACTTTTCATGTATCTGAGATAGAAATACGACAATTTATAGGTGTCGTTTATCTCATGTCACTAATTCAGCTACCTCGGGTGACTAACCATTGGGGCTCCATCCTGGGTACAAACGTAATTCAAGACACTATGCCTTCTAGTAAATTTGAAAAGATTAGGCAGCATCTTCATTTCAACGACAACTCAAAGTGTCTCCCAAGGAGCCATCCTGACGCCGATAGAATCTTCAAAATTCGTCCAGTCGTTGATGCCTTGAACAAGGCATACGCCAAAGTTCCGCTAGAAATACGTGTTTGTGTAGATGAGCAAATATGCTCTACAAAAGCGCGAAATATGCTAAAACGATATAACCCTAAGAAACCTCATAAGTGGGGATACAAATTATTTGTTTTGAGTGGTGTTTCCGGTTTCGCTTATAAGACAGAGATAGAAACAGGTAAAGAGAATGTTGTCGGAGCCGACGAGCCAGATTTAGGAGCATCTTCAAACGTCGTAGTAAGATTATCGCGTATGATTCCACGACAACAAAACCACAGGATCTATTTCGATAACTACTTTACATCTTTGCCTTTGTTGGAATATTTAGCAAAAGAAGGTATTCTTGCGTTAGGCACTATTAGAAGAAATAGAATTCCTGACTGCAAACTGTCGACAGAGAAAGCCATAGTAAAAAAAGATCGAGGATATTCAGAAGAATATGTGTCTACTATTAACGGTGTCGATATATCAACAGTTGTTTGGAAGGATAACAAACTTGTTACATTGGCTTCCACGTTTGCTGGCCAAAATCCTATATCCGAAGTCCGAAGATACGACAAAAAGAACTCGAGGTATATAAATATCTCACGGCCGAATGTTGTTGGCGAGTATAACCGACATATGGGCGGTGTGGATCTTATCGACAGCATTATGGGCATCTACAAGATACGACGAGGAGTAAACGTTGGCAGATGCGCCTGTTCTATCACTACTTAGATCTAACTATGGCTAACTCATGGCTACTTTATAAGAGGGTCTGCAAATATAAAAATAAAAAATAAAAAGTTTCAAAAAAACAAAATTATTTCTGAATAGTTTTCCCATAAAACTAACCGATTCCACTAAAAATAGTTAATTTGAAGGTTTTGAGTTATAGAGGGTTAAGGAAAAGGAGTAAAAAATTTAATACAGGAAGCGTTTAAAGGAGAGACAAAGGGAATCCATATCTTCGTACAAGTGGAATCGTTCCTAAGGCATTCGGTTTTAGTAACCTCAAATACGTTTCAATACTTTTCAAACCAGTTTTTGTATCTGGACTCAAAATTAAAACGTTTATTGCGTTTACTAGGGTTTCACAAATTTCCTGAACCACAAACGTTCTCATAGTTTCGGAATCGTCAGTCAATAGCTGATATTTACTACAAAAAAATTATTGAAAAAGATTAAGAAATTAAGTTTAAGAAACTAAATGCATTTTTTTTTGGAAGGAAATGGTTACAAATGCATTATTTGAAGTATTGCCCATTGCTAGTCCTAACTTTTTTCGATCTTTCCCGCAAAGCCCGAATACGATTACTGTAGACTGTTCATCTTGTGATGCTATCCAAGAATCAAGCCATTTTTCGATGCCGTCTTGTGTGTGGAACTGCTTCTTAGCCAGACCATTTGCCATCGAACAGAAGAAATAATAATCGGGCGGTGCAATTTCTGGGTGGGTTAGGACTTTCCATTTAAGTGTTTTGAGATATGTTTTAACGGGCTTGGCAACGTGTGGCCGAGTGTTGTCATGCAGCAATCTCATTTCTTTGTGCCTCTCCTGGTATTGAGGTTGTAAGGAACTCAAGTTTAT
Organism: Bactrocera dorsalis; assembly: GCF_023373825.1. NCBI lineage: Eukaryota > Metazoa > Arthropoda > Insecta > Diptera > Tephritidae > Bactrocera > Bactrocera dorsalis. The sequence continues at coordinate 13,767,833 of NC_064306.1, read as the reverse complement.
TGTTGCAGAACCATTCCCAGCGCATGTAGGCCCTTTGAAATGGATTGACGAATGACTACCAATGCTGAGACAAGCTCTTCTTACGTTCGATACGGATGCGCATCGAGCAACGTCTCCAATTCAACGTCTTCGAAGATCTTTCTTCACGCGGACTTTAAGACTGAAATCGTCTTTGAAGCGACGAAAATTAATCTCGGCACATTTTTTCACTTGTAAACTTTTTAGATTTTCCGATGTGCTTCAGCCGTCAATTTCTTTAACTGGACGAAAAATATTCACACTCCCTACAAATGACGATTAATTAGCAAAAAAATTAATCATATTCGCACAATCAGAATTATATGACACATAAACAAAGTCACTAATGAGGAAAGGCAGTTTCTTTTTCAAATCTCTAGGATAAGTTTATCAGGCCTGGGATATACCAAAATCGAACACGTCTAACTGCTGAACCCATCTATTGGCTAACAGTGGCAAAACAATTTGATGAATTACTTTCGACATGACAAACTAAATGAACTAGACGTTAATCGAAATCCAGAACGGTGCCAGTTATGTAGTCCCTACGGTTGTGGAAACAAATCGAAAGATAATGCAACTGGAAAACCGTAAATTTATATAAAGTAGTACGATATATGTATGTACATATGTACACGCATATCCAGTTCAATTATAAATACTATATGCGTTTTGATATATTATTTATGTGGACTTGATTCATACAAGCCCACACACATACATATATTAATATTTCCAACGAATTCTCTAATCGATTAAAAATTACTAAGCTCGAACATGTTGCAACAGAGGCTGATACAAAAACAAGTTCGAAACCAGATTAAACTATGTACGGTCTTTAAAAATCGAGACTTTCGAAAATCTTTGGAATTGTATGGTTTTTACAGAGTGTGAACTGAGTTTCATTAGAACGCTTAGGGCTGTCGAAACTTTATTAGCTCTCTGTATGGAAGGTGAGTGAAAATTCTTCTACAAACGTCTACTTTTACAAACATTTTCGATATTATGTTGTCATAACAAATTTATTATTCAAATATTGTGTGCGGGTATAAAAAGAAACTATAAGCTCAACTCAAATGTATTTCCGTGGTGATAATTTCAATTTGCCATTGAATTTCTTATTGTGCGAGGCAAAAATCAGTCGAATACTAACAAGCGCTTCGAAATGAATAAAGAAATAATACGGTGCCACTGCTACATAATACTTACTTTGCTCACTGTAAGTGTCGGTAGAGTGAAAGCAGGGAAGGATAATGATTCGGAACAGCCTTTTACAATACTCTTAGATGCAGGGAATGAAATCAAAAATGTGGTGAAAAGCTTAGATTCATTTAGTAGCAAACAAGATAGCATGGAAGAGACGCTAAAAAGGTAAGGAATGACAAATAAAGTGCTGAAAAAACGCTTAACCCCATATACGGTATATAGTATACGTATTCAGACTGAGCAAAATGTGCAAAATTTTTGAGTAAGATCTTATTAAAAGACACTTGTCTGCTAATTAGCCAAAATTTTTTGTTTTGAAATATTTTTGGAATATTTTTGAGTAAGATCTAATTAAAAGGGTCTTAAGACACTTGTCTTCTAATTAACCAAAAATTGTGTTTTTTTAAGTTACATCATTGTATTATTTATTTTATAAAATGAAGCATAATTGTAATAACCTTTCTTTAGTGTTCAGACCGTTATGACAAAAATCGAAGAACGATTGATGGAACTAGAAATCACCGTTAGGACTGTTGCGAAAATTGAAGAAACGTGAGTGTTATTAGTTCTTAAGTTACGACTATTTCAAAAAAATAATTATATTGTTAACTCTTTTGGACAATGTTGAAGTGGCTATAAAGGTTAGACGATGCCTAGGCCCTGGTTTTATCTTAGCTTTCCAAAAATAAAAAAATGCGGTATTGTCTCTCGGTAAGTAATGGCGAACGCTAGATTGTGTTTCTGTCTTACCAATGTTCCTCATAAGATTCACTATCTGTTTAAATTCGGCTATTTTTTAAATTAGTTTAAAGTACATACCTGAAAGAGTTGTTGAAAAGATCAATCATTTTCATTTCTGTTCACAGTGCGTGAAATCTTTTAAATATGAAAATATGGAATAACAATTAACGATTTAATAGACATCAGCCATCTGATTCATGGGAGAAAGTTCAAAATTTCCATCGCATGCTCTCTGAGTAAGCTTCGAAGTGAGATCGCTTTTTCCATAATCAATAAAAGAGTCAATGGAGAGACGGTTGTCGAAAAAAAACTTTAAGTCAGGTTAACCCATCGATCCATAACACTCACGTAAAGATTCAGTGGAACATGTGGAATAAGACACAATGATATTATAGTGTTTGTATGTATTAATATCACTTATAATTAAAAAAATGTTAGACTCAACTCAAATTATTTTTATTGACGTCAAAATACTGTTTCATAAAGTTTACCAGACACCCGAATGGTTGAAAAATAGTTAGTTACAAGTATATAACCCCTATATCCTATTTATCGGGATAAAGAGATGAATAATGCAGAATTGGAAGCTTCGTCTGATTATAACATAGGCTGCCAGACGAAGTACAAGACTACTACCACTCAGCTACCCGGCCCGTCATAAGCTATGAAATACAGTAGAAAAGGTACTACTGGTCTACTACCTGTGTTTTATGATTCTAGAAGGTACTACCTTACAATTTACCGACAACAACTCATCAAGTTAAAGCGAGCGATTGCCGAAAAACGGACGGCAATAATTTTAGAACGAGACAACGCTTGGCGTCATGCTGCAAGACCGGTTAAAAACTTTTCTCTCTAGGCTTTATTGCCTAGAAATTGTCATTCTAACCAACCTCCTGTCGATGTAAGAGGCCCTCACTAGAATACGATTTCAAAAATTGGATTGATTTCTTTGGCATAGAATCCACAAAATGCCAAAAAGATCGAAAATGTTATAGCTTCAGTTGACTTCTGATTGGAATAATGGATTTGTACATGTTTTTCAAATAAACATTCAGGCTAAAAAAAACACCAATATAGCTAGGGACCTAACGGAAAGAACTTATTTAACCTAAATTTAATTAAGTTGTAAAAATATTGAACAATAATATGCATATTCTTTTATGCTCCCAGCTTAATGTTGGTATGCACATTTAAAAATATATTTTTTGTTCTTAGAGTCGAGTCTTTCGGAAAATTATTGGAAAGTAGTCTGGGCGAAATGGAGAACAAGTTGAGTTCCACGGAAAATATTCAACAATTGTAAGCAAATATCGAAGCTAGATAGTTCTGAATCTATAATTATACCATACTGTAATCTACGACTATTATTTTTTAGAAACCACGCCTTAATCGAGCGGCGGTTAGATGAACTTGGGTCAAATTTGAAGTCCACCCTAAGTAAACAAGGAGTGTAAGTATAAAACGAATTGAAATGAAAACTCGTGACAGTAAATAAAAATTATAAAGTCTGGTTCATTTTTCCTGACATAATACGTCCCAATTGCTTTACTTTTTTTCTTAGAGTCCAGAGTCGAGTTCGAGATTTACCTGGTAAAAGCTCAGCGGAGATGCAAACCGAACGGGACAATTTTGCCACGTAAGTATTGATAAATTTCGAGATCCATTTCGAGGTTCTTTACTTTTTAAAGAAAAAAATCAAAGAAACTTCAAATTTAATGTGGAATGTTTCTTATTATAGTCCAGTCATTACAGTAAGTTCACCTCGGAATTCGATATACCCATTTATATGTCTGTAAATACTTGTAGGGTATACCTACCATATGTAGGTTTTGAGACAACTTTAGGGTGTCAATATACAAGTATTTACAGACATATAAATGGGTATATCGAATTCCGAGATTCTTACCTAATTTAAGCTTAAATGACTGGACTATTATTCGAAATAACATTTTTTGGCATCTATTTTTTGAAGATTTCTTTCAAATGTTGACCGCGACTACTTCTCAGATGGTCCAGCATTTCGACTAGTAATTGGAGAATGACAAGCGTCATGTTTTACTCCAAGGCCTGAATCGAAGTGAGATTTTCAGCATAGACTTTAGACTTTATATATCCCCACAGGGAAAAGTCTAACAGCATGATAACACACGACCTTGGTGACCAAGAGACCGGCTCAAAACGTGCAATTATCTGCTCACCGAAGTGTTCTCTCAATAAATCTATTGATTGATGCGATGTGTGGGAAGTGGCGCCGTCTTGTTAAAACCAAATGTCGCCGAGATCACGAGATTCAAGTTCAGGCATCACGTAGTGGGTGTTCAAGGCGGGACAACGGTCGCCATTTACAGTTATGTTCTCACCGTCATCATTTTTGAGGAAATACGGGCCGACGATTCCACTAGCTCTCAAACCATACCAAATCGTTGTTTTTCTGGATAAAATGGCAGCTCTTGACTGTCATCAGGTTGCTCTTCGTCTCAAATGCGGCAACTTTTTTACATACCCATTGAGCCAGAAATGAGTCTCATTACTGAACAAAATTTGGCTCGAAAGCGTCGGACCTTCTTAGAACTTTACAAGAGCCCATAGAACGAAGCGATGTCGGTTGGGAAGTTCGAGCGGCTTTAGTTTTTGTAGAAGCTGTATTTTGTACACTTTTGTTCTATACCGAATTGACTATAAACGGCCTTCGTGTACAGAAATAAGCTAGTGCGCTTTATTTTCTTCACTGCCTACTGGACGTTGTCTATTCTGGATAATACGAGTATATCCAATAATGCATGCTGGATCTCAAGATGGGTGGTGGTGTTGTGAATAGTACGCTCAGTAGGCCGATTATGTTGGCCATAAGTTGAGCGAAGAACAAAACCTCGACTGCAATAACTCATTACTTCACAAAAAACGAACTTTTGATAAAATGAGGTAAGTTGCCTCTGAGTGTAGTTCTTTAGCTCAAGCTCGTTAGCACCAACCTTCTACTTTATCTTGATTGCCGCTGTAACTATCTAAACCATTTTGGCCGAGCTCACAGTATTGTGAACTTTTGCTTTTACCGCCATAAATTGTGTTTTATGAAATTCCTTTTATCCGTCTGATTTCGAACCATTTTGTCCAGCTCAACCGACATAGTTTACCTCTTATTCGCTGTATGGCATGCGTCTCACTCGAACTATTATTCATTTAGATTACTGGATGTTATTTACTTTTCAGGATGGCTAGCTCTAAACTAAAAGATGCACGCAATAAAACGATTTTGTCAAAACCAGAAGTATATAGTGATTGTGCCGATGCGTGGCAGCAGCGTAGATCTGAATTTTTTAACGGAATTTATGAAATCAACGTACCAAACTTTCAGCCATTCGAAGTGTTTTGTATGAGTGAATGTACCAATTGTTGCCCTTGGACTGTAGTAATGCAGGGAAGTGCGCAAAGTGCGGAAAAAATTTATCAAAGGAGTTGGCTTGAATACAAGCACGGTTTTGGAAGTGCAGGCACGGACTATTTCATTGGTTTGGATCGTTTGCATGTGTTGACAAAGCGAACGCCACAAGCCCTTATGGTTCGCGACTATGTGATGGCAAAGCAAAATATTTTTAAGGAATTCAGTATTAAAGATGAGCGATACGATTTTGCGGTGGATAATTTAGTAAAATTAATGGTGCAGCCTTGGGGTTATAACGATATCTCAGATGGCACAGGTGATACATTTTCAAGTAATAGTGTGTGTTCGAAGGTGCGTGGTCGCAGTTGGTGGTATAACCAAGGATGTGTCTCCAGCTTCGGAATTGAGTAAGTTTCCTGACTTTTCATTAAACTCAATACAAATCGTACATATATTTGATATTTTTTTACAGATCATTTACTGAAAACATATTTATGGCGATTCGCCCCAAGGCGTGCCAGGAAGATCAATAATAAGTGAAATTATGTATTATTTTATATTCCATTTAAATAAAATTAATAAAAACCGAAAAAAGATACACCGTAGCTATAATACCCTTCCTTGCCTTCTATGAGCGCTTGGAGCGCACTTATGAGAGCTCGACTTCGCCGAAGCCCGAAATATGGTTATTTGTGGTACTAGATTCCAGCAAGTAAATACATCAAGCTACCTGGCTGTCTCCGGATCGAAAAGCCACCAACCAGATCGATCATGTTCCGATAGGCGGAAAACACGTCTCCAATGTTCTAGACGTGCGTACGCTCCGAGGTCCTAACATCGACTCGGACCACTATCTTGTTGCAGTCAAGATTCGTACCCGCCACCCGCACGTCAACAAACACAAGAAAGGTTCGACGTCGAGAAGCTGCAATCACAACAGACAGCCGAACGATTTTCGACGCGGCTTGCACTCCTGCTCTCTGAGAGCACTCGTCAAAAACTCGGCATAAGGGAACTGTGGGACGGATTTTCAAACTCCTTACGTACAGCTTCAACCGAAACCAGTGGTTTTCAGAAAATGCAAAAGAACAGCTGGTACGACGAGGAGTGCCGTGTCGCAGCGGAGAGAAAACAGACTGCCTACCTCGTTACGATCAACCACAACACTTGCGGGATGGGATAGATGCCGAGAGCTGAAGAGGGAAGCGAGACGCATTTGCAGACAGAAAAAGAAAGAAGCCGAAATGCGTGAGTAAGAAGAGCTTGATAAGCTGCCCGACAGGGGTAATGCTCCAAAATTCTACGAAAAAATGCTGCGGCTTACAGAAGGTTTCAAGACCGGAGCATACTCTTGTAGAACCCCCAAAGTTGATCTAGTCACCGATGCCCAGAGCATACTTAAATAATGGAGGGATCACTTCTCCAGCCTGCTGAATGGCACTGAACGTACAACGCCAGGAGAAGGCGAACTCGATTCCCCAATCTATGACGATGGAGCAGACGTTCCATTGCCCGACCATGAAGAAGTTCGTATAGCAATTACCCGCCTGAAGAACAACAAAGCGGCGGGGGCCGATGGATTGCCGGCCGAGCTATTCAAACACGGCGGCGAAGAGCTGATAAGGAGCATGCATCAGCTTCTTTGTAAAGTATGGTCGGACGAAAGCATGCCCAACGATTGAAAATTAAGTGTGCTATGCCCAATCCATAAAAAAGGAGACCCCACAATCTGCGCCAACTACCGTGGGGTAAGCCTCCTCAACATCGCATATAAGGTTCTATCGAGCGTATTGTGTGAAAGATTAAAGCCCACTGCCAGCAAACTGATCGGACCTTATCAGTGTGACCTGGCAAATCAACAACCAACCAGACATTCACCATGCGCCAAATCTTGGAAAGGAGCTGCCTTTATACCGCGATGTCTGAATTTGGTATCCCCGCAAAACTGATACGGCTGTGTAAACTGACGTTGAGCAACACCAAGGGTTCCGTCAGGATCGGGAAGGACCTCTCCGAGCCGTTCAATACCAAACGAGGTTTCAAACAAGGCAACTCCCTATCTAGCATTAACCATAGTTGCCATACAAACTGAACAATCGGCATCAAGTGCTTGTTTTCTTTCACTTCTATACAGTTTTTTCTCACTGTGTACTCACGCTTACTAAACTTTTCATTCATAAGAGGCAAGCTTTCTGCCTGAAATGCCTTTGAAAAGATAAATATACTATATGCCACACACATGCATATATACTACATACTGATTGCATGTAACTGCAAAACAACGAAAGCTTGCAATGCGCGCGTCTACACAGACCGTCTTTTGGCCGTGAAAATGCCAAAGCTTCCGCCACATGAATAACGAGAGCAAAACAAAACGCAATAAACGAAAGTGAAGCAAAAAGGGCAAATTGGTTAAGCTTTAAGTGATAAATATGTGTCTGTGTATAAAACCACGGGCAGCTGTTTGCAGCTATATGCACATATGTATATGTACATATGTATACATATAGTATATGTACAGCATATATTATGTGAACTTGGCTAGATTTCTTTGCCAGAAGCATCTTAAAGCCCTGCGTTGAGTCAAGCGGCTTCAGAAGCTGCGCTAGCCACTGTTAACAGCTGCTTCTTTATGTGTGTATGAGTGCGCCTATGAACTTCAGTATCCAATATAGTATATGTATGTAGATTTGTATATATCTATATACATGTTTGCATGCGTACATTATCAGCGGCAGCTAGCTGTGGTATCTACACATTGCTGCAGCTCGTCTGCTACAGCGCGTTATGGCTCAGTTGCGTGTGGACGCAGCACGGATGTGGACAAGAATTCCAACGTTCGGCGCTTAAATGCCGTAAAGTGCGCGTTTTTCAGCTTAGTGCGCTTGCAATTTGTGTATGTGTATGTGTATGTGTGTGTTCGTAAGTACTCTTCGAGCAGCAATCCTTAAAGAAACGCGCTATTTTATCAGCTAAATTGTGGCTTGGTGCTTCAAAGTGAACACACAAATAATATAAACAAATTATAATTAAATGTAGCGCTAATAAAACGGTTAGATAATAGCGGCACGTTTCCTCTGTATATTAATAAAATCAAGAGCATATACGACAATTGCAGTGCTGTAAGCAAATCTACGGAAATAAGTAGCACATATCCTCGTTTGATTACAGAAAAAATCGCATGCGATAAATATATATGTATATATGGTATAAAGCTATAAACCGACAAGTATAAGTAAAGTCGCTACTACCCTTCAAAACCAGTAAAATTATCAAACGGCGTCATCACAAGCGCGTCAGCAGGTAAGTGTCCTTGCCGATACGTAACAACGTATAGTATAAGTAAGTATGTATATATGTACATAAGTATATGAACACCACCGGCTGCTACTATGCTCAGTACAGCAGCGTATTGCAACTGTTTGGCGTGCTGCAGATAGCAGTTAGCTTTTTGATACACATTTTTTGGAGTGAAATATGAAGGTCAGCCTTCCTTCATACGCAAATATACATAAGTATGCCATATATGGCTAAATACTAGTATATAAAAAGTATTTAAAAAGCTGTGTGTGTGTAAGAATTTGCTAGTTTCAAGTCGGCTTCAAAATTTTCATCTTGTTATTGTTGGTTAAAGTTATTGTTGTTGTTGTTAAAGTTATTGTTTGTTAAAGTTTTTGGACCTACATCACTCACTTTTGGTACCGGATCACATTCTGATAAGAGATATACTCTCATACATATACAACCATGGTCACGCAAATAGCACACTTACATAGTCATGAGTTTACAACAATCACTAACCGATTTGTTCAGTATAAAATTTAACAAAAAGTCAGATATAAGAAGTAAGAACTAAGGCTTTTAGTGACCGACATGAAGCGCCTACCAAGAGGAATGACGTGTTGGCATCTTCAACAAAGAAAATGGTGGCTATTGTGGTCAGTCAAATCAGAAAATGTAATGGCATCCTCAAAAATTGACAGTTTGGTGCCGAATATAGTACGTTAGCATCATCGGGCCTAATCTCTTTCGGAAAGAGGCAGGAAATGCTGGTACCAGCAACAGCGAGCGTTATAACACGATGTTGATCGACTTTTTTTGTGGAATCTCTCCTCTATTTCCAACCAGGCGGTACGCTGCCTCATGTTTTACGTTTAAACATGGACACATTGCGTGCAAAGTTTCGACACTCGTTAATTTCGAGAAATAGTCCAGACAAATGACCGTCAAGATCTAAAGCGTATGACATTTATGTATTGAAGATTATCTCTTTCAAATGTTGGCCGCGGCTAAGTCTCAGATGGTCTATTCGTTGAGTCCAATTTTCGATGAATTTTTCGAGCATTAGGACTAGTAACTGGCGAACGACACGCGGGATGTTTTGCTCCAAGGCTTGAATCGAAGCGGGATCGTTCGCATAGACTTTAGACATTACATATCTCCTCAGGAATAAATCTAACAGTGTGATATTATGTACATGATCTGGATGTCAATCGATCGGCGTAAAACGAAACATTATTTGATGTGATGAATGAGAAATGGCGCCGTCTTGTTGAAACCAAATGTCATCAAGATCACGAGCTGCAATTTCAGACACCAAATACTCGGTTATCTCAGCGCGATAATGGTCGTAATTGCTGGCTTCGTTCTTAACGGCATAATTTTTTGAAAAAAGATGGACCGATGATTCATCCGGCCACAAATCGCAACACACCGATGTTTATCTGGATGAAATGATAACTTTGAAGCTCTTCAGGTTGCTTTTCGTACCAAATGTGGCAATTTTGCTTGCTTAAATCCCATTTGAGCCTGAAATGTGCCTCATCGCTGAACAAAATTTGGCTCGAAAACGTCAAATCTTCTTGGAACTTTTCAAGAGAACTGCTAAAAAAAATTATTGAAAAAAGTAACTCTACTTAGATCACCCTTTAGAATAGATTTAGCTGTATATACAAATAACATAACAAAAATGATTTTGAGTGAAGCATTTTCATCGCGAATAATGCGAGGTCGACACGCCTATTAACGTACAAATAATCAACTGATAGCTTCAATCGATCAGTTACCGACCACGTAATCCATCATATAACTGTAACTATTATAATGTTAAAGCTGTCAACTGGTAATAACCGTCACTTTTAATCCGTGCCGATCAAATGCGTACAAGTTTCAATTGTTTAGACACATTGGCAGCAAGCCAAATCTTTTCAATGTTTATTACTTACTATTCCTTCTCCGCATTCAACATGTGTTAAAAAATGCCTGACATTTGTGTTGTTTTTGTGCAATTGTGGTATTAATGTTGGTTTGCAAATTGCTAAGCCGTAAAAATTTCAAGTTCAAGCATGAACTGTTTTTTATTACTTATGTACATATACTTCCTCCTTTGAAATGTGAGTACTATTTACTTTCTAAAAATGGCGATGATTAAGAGAACATTTTGATTTTGGAATTTTTCGTCTTTCTTTTTCAAAGTTAAGGGTTAGAAGCGGAATGTGAATACGAATCCCACTTTTTCAAGTCAGGGCTTAGAATCAACCTTTTTCTTGTTAGGGCTTACAAGAAGAGTTGAATGCCAGTCAAACTTTGAAATTAGGATTTAGTGGAAAATTGGGATTAAGTCGTATAAATTCTCGCAAGTTGGAAGCCCCTCTTCTGCTGTAATACTAATGGTATTTGGAAACATGGATCCAGGGGCTATTAATTAGTATACATTAATTCTACATACATTAGTTCTACAGTTTCAGGCTCCCTGTCGCAGAACCGGCAGGTACCACAAGCAGCAAGGCCATGTTATATACGAGTAAGTCTTTCTTGCGCTTACGGTGGCCAGTGTAGAATACGACAAGTTTGTCCCTAGGGTGGTTGATTACATGTTTAAAGCTGCTGAGGTTGTAACCATCTCTTAACAACTGGGCATGACACATTCCCTGGATTGTTGCCAATACCTCTACCAGCCTACTTCTTTTTACTTGCAGAACAGCTCCTTTATGGTGCGAGGACCCACTGCGATGAAAAGTTCAGGTTCTCACATGTTAGTGAATACTGCGGTGTGGACGAGCTCATCAGCCAGTTCATTCTCTATACCTCTGTAAGTAGGAACCCAGAAAAGTTGCACTTGGTTATGTACCGATGGACTGCTCAGCCGTTCTCTCCACCCGGCACCAGTAGTGATTCGATCGCGTAGGCAGAGATTGCTTTAAACGCCGCTTGACTGTCGCTTAACATGGTTATAAATGCACGAGTAGTAGCGTTGTAGGTTTATCTTTACGTACCGACTTATTTCTGCTTGAAATATGCTCACAAAACTTTCCATGTGTACGAGGTATGACAATTAAGTAATGAGACTGCTTCCATAAAAACCGTATATTTGAAAATTATTCTACAACTCTGCCATCCCCTTCAAAGTAGTCCCCTTGGGCAGCTATACAGCGATTCCAACGCGTTTTCCATGCTTCGTAACATTTCTGGAACGCTTCGACTGGGATGTCCGCGAGTACCCTCGTCACGGCCGCCTGGATGTCCGTAATCGACTCAAAATGGTTCCTTTGACCACCGATTTTGTTTTAGGAAACAAAAAAAGTCACAGGGTGACATGTCGGGCGAATAAGGCGGCTGTTGCAACACGGCGATCCCTTTAGAGGCCAAATACTGAGACACGCTGAGGGCGGTGTGGCACGGCGCGTTGTCGTGATGAAGGATCCAGTTACGAGCGATGTCTGGGCGCACCCTGTTGACTCGTTTTCGCAATCTTTCGAGTACTTGGCAATAGTAGACTTGATTCACAGTTTTCCCCGGTGGAATGAATTCTTTGTGGACGATTCCACGGCTATCAAAAAAGGCAATAATCATCGTTTTCACCTTCGACTTGCTCATGCGAGCTTTTTTCGGGCGGGGGGCGCGCGGAGACAACCATTGTGAGCTTTGGCGTTTGGTTTCACGACTAAGAGCACTATCACCATACACTCTTACAATTTTAGCGTACGTTTCCGAAGCTGTTTCGCCCAATCTGGCGCAAAATTTTATCGCGACGCGTTGCTCTTGATTTCGTTTTTCCATTTTCGTGACGAGCACTACAAACACACGTCTACTCAACTTGACGCAGCAGGCGAACTAAACAAGCTAGAGCGATGGTACATATATCAATGGAGAGGGGAGGGATGCCGGAAAAAGAGAAAGGGAATTTCACAGGTTTACCACAAGCGCGGCAATAAAATCAGTCTCATTACTTAATTGTCAAACCTCGTATGAAGAGTTTGGTTCGCGGTTCTGCGACTCCTGTGTCGGTGTACCACTTGTGATTGTACTATTCATAACCAGTAGCTCCAGATTCCATTCAGCCTTACTGCTAAGGGTAACCTTGAACTTCTTGGTGAAGTTTACCCTTTTGGTAATGCTGTCCCTTGCGAGAAGAGGCAATGGTATTACACTTCTTAAGTCCTAAATACGTAGGGATTGTGTGCTCCGAACAATATCCACCTACGATAGGTTGAAGAAGTGATGGAAAATTCAAACGAAAATATTGTGAATGACCAATTGAGTAAGAAATTCAGTTACATGTCCTTTCTCTTCTGTCTTCGGTTTTTCAATGTAAAATTAATAGTTTCAATGTAAGAAGTGGTAACCGCATGCTTTTGAGCTCCACTAAACCTAATCATGTTTTTTGTATGTGTAAGGCTATTGTAAAAAGTACCTCTACTTGGATCACCCGTTAAAATTGTTAACTATTGAAAAATATTAAAGTGTTGCTACCAACTGCTAATTCATTTCTCGTAGCTGTATATGAAGTGGGTACAAGGCTTCAAGTTCCAGTGCAACTCTAGCTTGAGATTAAAATGTAGATCAATAAGTAGAGAAGTGAAGTAACGGTATTTCTATCTTGAAGGAAATCATATATCAACTCTTTGCACTTGTGTATGTATATAATGTTGGTGATTAGACAAGAAACTTGTAAACAATGCCCTGCCATCGCCAAGGGTGTATGCTATTTGTATTGAAGCTGTCAAAGAAATTACAACGCTTGCAAGTTCAAGCCAAACTTAACACATACATACATGCATACCTTTGCTTGGAATCACATTTCGTGCAACAATTAGCTGTTTGGGAACGTGTCAATGACATATTTGGCCTCAGCGAATAGCCGACGACATTTAACTGACGGCAATTTATAATAGATTTCGACGGAGATGCTCATGTTTTGTGGAACTAGAGTGCTGTGCACACACCGTAGTAGCTTAATGGCCAAAGAAGGAAAGTGAGACATAAAGGGGGAAGTTGTCTTACAACAACGAGCTAATTTTTCACATAGTTAGTGAGATGACGTGAAAACTAAATATGTCATTGAATAATTGCCAAGCATAATTTTTAATTTTTTAGTTTCCAAAATTTTAAATTAAGCCATTATATTTACTAGGTGTGACAGTTAAGTAAGAAGACTAGCGCAATAACATATTTTATTATGAATTCCTAGATTACTGCTAATTGTAATCTCAATCTCTCGTCTCAAAAGTGATTATTTATTCTTATATTTTTCATCTTTGTTCAGTTTCTACTAAATATATGTTGATTTTGAAAACAATAGTCTAATATTAAAACTCCCAAAAGTACCCTAAGTATGCCGATGGCGGGAAAGGAGCCTTTTTAATTCAAAAGAATGCAGACAAATAAGTCTTATTCCCTTTTGAAGATAAGCTTCTAGATTCCTATTTAAGAGACAAGCTACCATCGGCTAACCGAACTGAATTGAGGGATAAATGCACTGCGACTGTAGTCCACTCGCTAACCTCAAATATAGATCGAGCTCTAGAACATAAGCACCATGTTCTAGGAGACTTTTTTGATAAAAGCGGAGCATTTAATTTTGGATAGAGCCCAACATCATGACATGGACAAAAGCTCGACTGAGCTGCAAGAAAATTAATACAGAAAGGACGCAAGCCGGATTGTTCAGATTAGCAGGAACAGGAACTCAATACTTCTGAAAAAATTTAGGATTGGGTGCTCTTCTTTAAAAGAAGAAGAAAGTCTATCCAGATGACAGAGCTATATTCACGGGCAAGTTCCACGATACAGGTAATAGCGTGATGAATAATGTTCGGCGTGTCATGCATTGATGGACGATATCGGCATTCCTAAAAATAAATGCTATTAAGACAGTTGATAAGTGTCACCATCTTGTGTACTGAACCAGCATAGGAAATACGCAAGTCGCTAAAAATAAGACACAATGAAATTTCTGAAAGAGCTGACAGACGGAACTGGGTGAGATGGAATGTCTTAAATGGACCTCTGATTAGACCAACAACCGCAATGCCTAATCAAAGGTAACAACTTACAGGCATCACGTGTAAGCCGTATGCGCTTGCATAAAGTAGACATGATAGAGACGCTCCTCTGTTTCTGTCCGACCTTACCTACTACTCGTCTTAGGTATCTAGGAGACACTTAGTTCAATGGACTAGATGAAGTATCAGCATTAGATATCAAATTTCTATTAAATTTCGGAAAAAGTGTTGACGTACTGTAGAAAGATAACTTCAGCTCATAGTAAACTTAACCTCCATATGGCATTACAAATCAGTGACAGCCAGTCAGCACAACCGAACCTAATTAATCTTAACATATGAAATCGCTAAATAGACTCCTTCAAAAAATAACTGACTACACTAATTATCCAGGAACAGAAGTGGAGATCAGTTAACTCTACAGAAGTTTCCAATAAATTAAAAATATTTGCGTTATCCATTAGGAGGACTCGTTCGAGCATTTCGACTGCTAACTGATGAATCACACGCATGAAGTTTTGCTCCGAGGCCTCAATCGAAGCGGGATTGTCCGCATAAACTTTAGACTTTATTTATCCCCACAGGAAAAAGTCTAACAGTGTGATATCACACGATTCTGGAGGCCAATCGGCGCGCCAGAAACGTGAAATTATCTGCTAATCGAAGTGTTATCTCAATAAATCCATTGATTAATGCGATGAATGAGAAATGACGCCGTCTTGTTGAAACCAAATGTAGCCGAGATAAGAGCTTTAATTTCAGGCATTAAATAGTTAGTTATTATGGCCATAGACAGGTACGTTTTTGAAGAAATATGAAC
The DNA here is from genome assembly GCF_023373825.1 of Bactrocera dorsalis. NCBI lineage: Eukaryota > Metazoa > Arthropoda > Insecta > Diptera > Tephritidae > Bactrocera > Bactrocera dorsalis. The sequence continues at coordinate 13,752,379 of NC_064306.1, read as the reverse complement.
CAATGATTTAACCGGCCCCCAAACCACACCAAACCGTTGTTTCTTCTCGGTGAAAGGACAGCTCTTGAATCTCTTCAGGTTGCTCTTCCTCCCAATTGGGGCAATTTTGTTTGTTTACATACCAATTGAGCCAAAATTTGGAGCGCATCGGTGAACAAATTATGCCTCGAAAACGTCGGATCTTCTTGGAACTTAACGCAAAATGCGCCAAGTCGTTATTTACGTCAGTCCGAGTTGCTGCGAACGGCGCCGAATCATCCATTAAATTCCTTAATTTATTAAATAAATTCATAACCATAACTTTAAGCATATCTATAAATACCGGTACCACTTGAGACACTGGCAAACGGATTTTAGTTTTTGTTTTGCTCGCAAAATTCACCGACCGAGGCTTGCCTTAAACATACGAAAAAGTTCAAAACAACTCTTGCGATCGCAGACAATGGTGAATTTCACAAAAAAGAATAACAATCTTAGACAAATTTTAATTATGCAAATATCCGATAAAAAACTAAATTTAAAAACCACTGAGCGCTATGCAATACAAAATTAATTTGGCGAAAATTCGCTACACTCATAGTTGCATTCCGAAAACCTTGAAAGAGCTTCAAGTGGTTATGCTAAAAGAGTGTATAGCTCGTGGTGATGGAGAAAATTTGAGGTCAATAAGTGGGTGCAGCAATATAAACACCAAAACGTCAAATTTTGTATTTGTATGGTGTTATGAGCAAAGAAGATGCCAAGAGAATGACGTCTCTTCTATTTATTTATTTATTGTTATACCCTGAACTGGATATATGTATATATGTATTAAGTTGTCAAATATCTCCCTTCCGCTTTTTTGCTCTTTATTCAATGCGTTATAAAAAGTGTTACTGTGATCGGATTTAGTTCAAATATGCGCCGTTCCGTTAGGTAATCTATTTCCATCTCGGACAGCCACTTTTCACAAGACTCTTTTGAGCTCAAATTTACACCAACAAGGGCGTTCACCATGTACAGGGACAGGTGGTAATCACTTGGCGCTATGTCCGGGCTATATGGTGGATGCGATAAAACCTCCCATCCGAGCTCCCGTAGGTTCTGATGAGTCATCAACGAAGTGTGTGGTCTGGCGTTGTTTTGGTGGAACACTACACCCTTCCTGTTGGCCAATTCTGGACGTTTCTGGTCTATCGCCGGCTTCAAGAGGTCTAGTTGTTCGCAGTAGATGGTAGAATTAAGCGTCTGGCCGTATGAGAGCAGCTTATAGTGAATGATTCCCTTCCAATCCCACCAAAAACACTGCAAAATCTTCCTGGCCGTCAATTCCGGCTTGGCCACTGTTTGAGACGATTCACCGGCCTTGGACCACGACCGTTTTCGCTTGATATTGTCGAATGTGATCCATTTTTCGTTGCCAGTCACCATCCGCTTTAAAAATGGATCGAGTTCGTTCCGTTTCAGCAGCATATCGCAGACGTTCATTTGGTGCAGAAGTTTTTTTTTGCATCAAATCATGCGGCACCCAAACATCAAGCTTTTTTGTGTATCCAGCCTTCTGCAGATGATTTAAAATGGTTTGGTGACTAACTTCCATCTTCTGGGCGATGTCACTAGATGCCACATGCTGGTCTAACACGATGTTTTCCATGATTTGATCGGTATCCACGGTGTCGTTTTCACCCGCTCTGAATTGTCGAAACCATTCGTCCGCAGTTCGTAGTAATAGACTACCATCCTAAAAAAAATCTAATATTATTATTATGTTATAAAGAACGATAAGTGTAGTCCTAAATTGCTATAAAAATTAAACGATATCTGTAAATCGCGACATTCTTCCTTTTCGCTGCTTGGCGGCGAACTGAAGCCAGGTTCTTCATCACCTGGTCTTTCCAACGGAGTGAAGGTCTTCCTTTTTTTCTGCTTCCCCCGGCGGGAACCTCGTTGAATACTCTCAGAACTGGTGTTTTCATCCATTCGGACGACATGACCAAGCCAACGTAGCCGCTGTCTTTTAATTCGCTGACATCATCGTTCCACTTACTGCAGTATTTGCTGTTGCCAATGCGCAAAACACCATAAATCTTCCGCAGAACTTTTCTCTCGAAAACTCATAATACCTCCGTGCCTCTGCACCAACTAGCAGGACGGGGATATGAATGACTTGAAGAGTTTGGCCTTTGTTCATCGAGAGAGAACTTTACTTTTCATTGCCTACTCAGTCCAAAGTGGCCAAGAGTTATTTTGTGTTGGATTTCGAGTCTGACTTTGTTGTTGGTGTCAATGCTGATTCCATGATAAACAGAATTATCTGTGACTTCGAAGTTATGACTCTCAGCAGCAACATAGGAGCCGAGTCGCGAATGCGACGACTATTTGTTTGGTGACAGGAGATATTTCGTCTTGCCCTCGTTCACTACTAGACCCATTTGCTTCACTTCTTTGTTCAACCCAGAGAAAGCAAAACTAACGGTTCGATTGTTATGGCCAATTATGGCCAAGTCATTCGTTGGAAAGTTTTATTGTATCTAACAATTAGTGAAGTATTATACGGTGCCCTTAAACGGCGCTAAAATCTTCGACATTGTGCCACAGGCATTATATACAAGTAACGGGTGATTTTTTTGAGGTTAGGATTTTCATGCATTAGTATTTGACAGATCACGTGGGATTTCAGACATGGTGTCAAAGAGAAAGATGCTCAGTATGCTTTGACATTTCATCATGAATAGACTTACTAACGAGCAACGCTTGCAAATCATTGAATTTTATTACCAAAATCAGTGTTCGGTTCGAAATGTGAAAATCCGCTTTTTTATCGACAAATTTTGTTCAGCGATGAGGCTCATTTCTGGTTGAATGGCTACGTAAATAAGCAAAATTGCCGCATTTGGGGTGAAGAGCAACCAGAAGCCGTTCAAGAACTGCCCATGCATCCCGAAAAATGCACTGTTTGGTGTGGTTTGTACGCTGGTGGAATCATTGGACCGTATTTTTTCAAAGATGCTGTTGGACGCAACGTTACGGTGAATGGCGATCGCTATCGTTCGATGCTAACAAACTTTTTGTTGCCAAAAATGGAAGAACTGAACTTGGTTGACATGTGGTTTCAACAAGATGGCGCTACATGCCACACAGCTCGCGATTCTATGGCCATTTTGAGGGAAAACTTCGGACAACAATTCATCTCAAGAAATGGACCCGTAAGTTGGCCACCAAGATCATGCGATTTAACGCCTTTAGACTATTTTTTGTGGGGCTACGTCAAGTCTAAAGTCTACAGAAATAAGCCAGCAACTATTCCAGCTTTGGAAGACAACATTTCCGAAGAAATTCGGGCTATTCCGGCCGAAATGCTCGAAAAAGTTGCCCAAAATTGGACTTTCCGAATGGACCACCTAAGACGCAGCCGCGGTCAACATTTAAATGAAATTATCTTCAAAAAGTAAATGTCATGAACCAATCTAACGTTTCAAATAAAGAACCGATGAGATTTGCAAATTTTATGCGTTTTTTTTTAAAAAAAAGTTATCAAGCTCTTAAAAAATCACCCTTTATATATCGCTCATTTGCTGCAAGACCGGCATAAGTCAAAAAAATCGATTCGCCAGAAAACGCGTTTAAAGTTTTCAATTTACTCCAACTTACACGGAAAACAGGAAATATATTCTCTTCTCAAGCGGAGCATATAAGAGGTATTCATATGAATTTTTGACTCAACATGAAGTATGATATAACGAATAATTCTGCAGCATTAACTCAAACTCACGTTTTTTTGATTTATGCCGGACTTGCAGCAAATGAGCGATATGTTTTTCGTTTTATTTTAATTGGGTTCTTGTTGGGGTGAATGCTTAAAATATCGAGATAATCCTCAAATAGACCACTGACTGATACTTCATTTTTAATGTACATAAATATTTCTATAAGTTCATTTTGAATTTGGAATATACGACCGAGGAGGAGAATTTGCTAGCCTTTGATTCACTTAACTTTGGAAAGTAGCAAATCCAACAAACCACTGGTATAATGACATAAACTGCAGAGTTAGAGTAGCAAGCGTTTATACCACTTTAATAAGCTATTAATATGCTCTCTTTTATTGACTCCAACGGCTTCATTTTCTTAATGCTCCTTCTTCTTCTTTAATGCTCCTACCTGTACATTTTTCGACCACAGAGTAGAGCAAAGCAAGTGGCGAATCGAATAAGCCGCTTGATGCCGTAAAGCGAATATGAGAAAATTTTTTTGTGAAATATTTTCCATGTGCTCATAAGTGACTACATTGATGTTGCTTGCTTGAGGGCACAATCAGTGGCGCCAGCTCATCAAATCAATCCAAAATAACTGATTAAAGAATGCCCAAAACAAGTTGAAAACAAAGTCAATAAGCTTCCGTATAATTTATACAAGCTTTAAAAAATAATAAAATATAAGTAATCACAAGCGTGGCATAATTAACAAATTAATGGAAACATCTGCAAATATTATATGTTAATTGCTGTTGTTATTGGCTTCAACAATATAAATCTTGACTTCTGTTTTGATCGCATATTTTTGTGCAAACCAATATCAAATATTTTATGCTCCAAAAATATGCAAACACATACTTACATACAAACATACTTTTGAGCGTCAAAAGTTAGTAAACGAAACTGTAGCTATCTCTGGTGATTCTATATAACAACAATGGCTACAAGTGTGCACTACATGTTTATTTTTCTCATATTAAGTCTTTATTTGTTTAAGCTGTTAACACTTCTTCTGCGCGGGCTTGTGTGTGTTTACACCTCTGGCTGCTTCAATACAATTGCTTGTTAGAAAAAATGTTAGACAAGCCCAAGTTCAATAAGATTGGCATGGCTGTTCAGTTAACTGCCAACGCTGAACGGAAACGGACGTGTCTCATTGTTGCGGAAGTTTTAGGCGAATGTTAGTATAAACGTTAGAAGCGTATGAAAACGGAAACGTGAAAAATCAGGAATAAAATTAAATGTGAAAGTGAGTGTGCAATTTGGATGCGATGGTTAAGAGAATTTAAGATATAAAATAATGAGGTTCAACAAGTACCTATAAATAAAAAAAAAGATTATGAATTAAGAAAAAAAATATTTTTTTGTGAAAAGTTTTTAAAAAAATTTAACAAAAATAATTTTTTTTTTTTTTAATTTTAGCAATTTAAAAAAAAAAGAAATTAATTGAAATAAATAGATTTTTTCGTAAAAATTTTAAAAATTAAAAACAATTAAATATTAAAAAAATGTTTGTTTGTAAAAATTAAGCAATTACAAAAAACAGTTTCAAAAAAATATTTGAAAATTAAATAAAATTAATTATTAATTAAAAATTAAAAGAAAAAACAGAAAATGACTTAACATGTGTTTGGTGAAAATTTTGGAAATAAAAAAAATATTTAAAAAAAAATATTTATATTTTTTTAAATTTTGGCAATTAAAAAGAAACAAAAATTTAATTTAAAAAATATGGTTTTTTCGTAAAAATTTTAGAAATTAAAAACATAAAATTAATTATTAAAAAAATTTTTGTTTGTAAAAATTTAAGCAATTATAAAATTAAAATAATTAAAAAAAAATATTTGAAAATTAAAAAAAATTAATTATTAATTAAAAGAAAAGTTAAAAAAAAAAAAAACAGAAAATGACTTAAAATTTTTTTGGTGAAAATTTTGGAAATAAAAGAAAAAAAAATAATAAAAAATATACATATATTTTTTTTAAATTTTAGCAATTTAAAAAAAAACAAAAATTAATTTAAAAAATATGATTTTTTCGTAAAAATTTTAGAAATTAAAAACATAAAACTAATTATTAAAAAAATGTTTGTTTGTAAAAATTTAAGCAATTACAAAAAACAGTTTCAAAAAAATATTTGAAAATTAAAAAAAATTAATTATTAATTAAAAGAAAAGTTAAAAAAAAAAAAAACGGAAAATGAATTAAAATTTTTTTTGCGAAAATTTTGGAAAGGAAAGAAAAAAAATATTTAACAAACAAAATTTTTTTTTTAATTTTAGCAATTTAAAAAAAAAAGAAATTAATTGAAATAAATATGATTTCTTCCTAGAAACTTTAGAAATTAAAAACATAAAATTAATTATTAAAAAAATGTTTGTTTGTAAAAATTAAGCAATTACAAAAAACAGTTTCAAAAAAATATTTGAAAATTAAATAAAATTAATTATTAATTAAAAATTAAAAGAAAAAACAGAAAATGATTTAAATTTTTTTTTGTGAAAGTTTCGGAAGTAAAAAAAATATTTAAAAAAATATACATATATGTAAATTTTTTTTTGTGAAAATTTTGGAAATAAAAGAAAAAAAAATTTAGTTAAAAAAATATATTTTTTTTTAAATTTTAGCAATTAAAAAAAAAAATTAATTTAAAAAATATGGGTTTTTCGTAAAAATTTTATAAATTAAAAACATAAAATTAATTATTAAAAAAATTTTGTTTGTAAAAATTTAATCAATTACAAAAAAAAAAATAATTAAAAAAAAAATTTAAAATTAAATAAAATTAATTATTTAAAACTATTTTTTTTTTCAAAAATTTAGAAATTTGATTAACTTCGAATATTATAACTTTATAAAGTATAATAAAGTAGTGAAATAAAAAATTAAAAAACTGCAAAAGTATATATGAAAACAAAAATGTTTTTAAATGCAAATAATCATAATTATATAAAATAATCCGAATATAATAGTACATATTTCATAATTACTTTTTTGATTAATAGTTTATGTGTCATAGTAAAACTAATCCTAGAAAAAGTGGTGAAATTAAAAAAAAATAATAATAATTTATAAAACAAACATTTTTTAATATACAGAATTAAAAAGTTTATTAATGAATATATATAATACAATAATTAAAGAAGTAATTATTGAAACCTGTTACTAAAATATTATAATAATTATTAATAACAAATAACATTACTATTATTAAAAAAAAATTTAAAATAATTAAGGTTTGTAAGTAATATACTAAAGTAAAGCGGAAATGGAAAATATGCTTAATTTTAATATAATTGAAATAATTATCAAAGAATTCAAATAAAAATAATAAATACTGAGAATTTTTGAAAAAAAAATCCCTTCCGCAACATCAGTGCTGTCGTCACAGCAACGGTATGTGCTACTTGCAGGCCACGAAAAACTCTGCTCTAGTGAATTGCCGCACACCCTGAGATCGCTTTACCAATTTTTTAGGTTGGCGTTCCATATTTCTCGCCTTTAGACTGGCATGTCATTACCAGCAGCCAGATTCCGCTTTTTTTTAAACCATACGTTTTTTATTGAATTTTTTTGAAACATGACAGTTATGCCGCTATAGTATGCGGGGAGCCCCTCAAAGTGTGCAGCGTCGTTTGCCAGCGTATGCATTTCAAAATCAAGAGTCCAACGGGATACTCGATTCGCTTCAGCTATTTTTTATTTGTATAAGTACAAGTTCTTTTCTAAGGTATCCATCCCCGGATCATATCTACGTGCTATAATAATCCACCTGTTACCTGCTGGACCACTCTTTCATATTTTTGTTTAGAACAGCCGTTCATCTACCCCGACGTTCGTGCTCCCAACGAATTTGCGGTAGTTCGAAGAAATCATTCTTTATTTCCTCTTTTGTGGTGGTGAGATGTGTTTCTGCTTTCTTCAATGTCCACATTTTCGTTCTTTCGAATGCTAATAAGGCGATGCGCGTGCTTTCGTTTATTACCGCTGGCTTCATCAGATGCTGATATTACCCTAAGAATAGCTGCGGGTTACACTTTTTTAGGCATTCTTCTTCTTTATTGACGTAGACACCGCTTACGCGGATATAGCCGTGTGTACAACAGCGCGCTAGTCGTTCCTTCTTCCACCTGATCTCTCCAACGGAGTAGAGGTCTTCCTCTTCCTCTGCTTCCCCTGGCGGGTATTGCGTCGAATACTTTCAGAGTTAGAGTGTTTTCATCCATTCGTACGACATGACTTAACCAGCGTAGTCGCTGTCTCTTAATCCGCTGAACCACACTGTCACTGTCGTCGTATAACTCATACAGCACATCGTTCCATCGAATGCGAAATTCGCCGTTGCCAATGCACAAAGAACCGTAAATCTTTGAAGCCCTTACAACGGTTATTTATCCTCAATAAGTCCTATAACTCTGCACCGTAGAACAAGAAATTCGGAGTGGTTGACATCATAGGCTTTCGTTTTGACTATCTCAATCCTTCGAAGTTGACCATCAGCCAGTTAAGTTACTAAAATTTAGGCGCCTCTTCCGCAGCTTGTTAGTAAGCCTGGTATGTAATCTTACAGACAAGTAATGGACAACATATTGTGTTCGTATTGTCACTGTTGTTGTCCTCATGTCAATAATAATCGGTATATGTTTCCTTGTTAGCAATACCAGCTCGGGTTTTTCAGTGGCATGTCTAAAACCAAGCGAGTTAAGCCATAATATTCAAGATTCCCGAAGTTTGGACCAAAATTGATCAATGCGCACCTCTTGCTGGGAACTTAAAGTGTCATGGTCTTTCATTGTTTTTATATATGTAGCAAGATTCTATCTCTATATATTGTGGCATAAAACTAATAATATTTTAAAATAATAAAAAAAAAAACATTTTGCATGACTTTCGGGTCTACCTATCTGAATTTTTATCCAGATAAAGACTATCAATGTAAAAATGTGATATACATATGTACATAGGTCTTATGGGATTCGAAGGTTTTTGACATTTTGCATCGCTCATCATTTTGTCATTTAATATAAGCGTTCAAAATGTCCTCAAGCTTTCCCAATTCTGTCTCAAATTGGTCTAAATTGTAGTATAAACCATCGCAGAGCTTTCGTTGGTAGTAGTAATGAGAAATAGCTGAAAGATGCTCAAAACCTTTCAGACGAAAATCGATATTACAAAATAATCTCACTCATAGCAAATAACTGTATACTCGTATATAGATATACAAGTACATATGAATATGTCTCCAAGTGCTTATACTTACAGTGAAGTCGTAAGAGTATGATGACTATCATTTTTATTAAATTAATTATCTGCTGCCGCTAAAGAAGCATTGAAAATGAAATAATGAAGCATCGAAACCAGTTTAAATTACGAATTGAATGAAAAAGATTTTTTGGCGAATTTCAATGCCACAGTCACTGTAAATGCTCGCAAAATAAAGCCTTTTATGTGCACACATGTCTATATACATACATACTATATGTACATAATGTAACCATTCGAAGCATTCTTTATATTTTTTACAACGTCGTTAAAACTAAAAAACTTTCGTATTCAGGTTAACTGCTTAAGAAGCGCGAAATAAATTGAATTTAATTGGCACTAGCAATAGAAAATGTAATATAAATCTATTAAGCTGGTTCTCATAATCAGATTATCTTCGCACAGTTCAAACACTCGCGTTGGACGGGGAATGAGCTTCAAACTCAGTTAAACTATATAAAATTTTTTTCACTCAGACGGTTGGCAAGTCACGGCATAGAAAAAAATATACAACTGAAATAAATCCACTTAGAACTGAACTCAATCTGATTAAGACTTTGCATAAACTATGTTTTCTACTGGCCATCAGCATAATTTCATAGCTCTTATAGTATGCTCGTTTTTATACCCTGAACAAGGTGTATTCAGTTTGTCACGAAGTCCACAAGACTTTTTATGAAATCTTTTGTATTTGTGAAGGGTATTCTCGGTGTACTTTTATTTCTTTTTTTATAAGCGACTGTGAAAAGACTGCTGAACTGGCATAAAAAACTCGCCGGAGATTAACCGGCAAGCCATGTATTGTTTGCTATTTAAATTTCGACAATAAAAACAAAATGAGCGATTTCTAAGAATCTTTGTGAGAAAGTTAATTTAAACAGTTGCATACGAAAGAACAGCTTGTGTTTTTGTTGTGGTGCTAGTGACAGAAAATAAACCGCAAATATCTTCAAAAGAATACAACGGAGTTAACATTCCTTCTCGGTATAAAAAAGCAATCTGGTAAAGTAGAACCGACCAATATTCGAACTATCAAATTATATGGGTTGTCTCTAAGCTAGTTTGTGGTTGTGGAGCATACTACTTCTCTTTAGACAGGTTAAGCTGAGAACAAACTCTTGCAAAATACTTACAGTCTGTCAAGTAAGAGCGTGGTCGGGATAATTTATAAAAAAAAATATTTAATGAAACTTTCATATTTATATATACATTGTATATATTACAAACAATAATGCAATTTAGTCAAAAATACGGCCAGTCACCATCGGCGTCAATAATTGTCTGGCATCTCCGAGGCATGCTTTCTACTAATTTGACGGCGTATTCTAGTGGAAAGGATCTCCTGATCCGACGAATTTCGTAAGACAACTGCTTCAAAGTGTATGTGCGCCTTCCACGAAGCTTCTGTTTAAATATGCCCACACATTTTCAATAGGGTTGGCATCGGGCGACTGCGACGGCCAAACCAATGTAACGATGCTAGATTGAGTTTTCCACTGAGTACAGAGCTTGCTGTGCTGTTTACGATCGTTATCCTCCTGCAGAATCCAATCTTCATTTTTTCTGATGAACCATTGTTTGGCAGATAGCAGTAAAGGTCGCTTAACAAGCCTATTGAAGGAAGTTGATTAGGTTCGCGTGAGGACAGAACCTGCCCATATAGAACATTCATCAGTAAAAATGACATTTTCAAAATTTCTATCAATACTCGTCCTAGCGAGTCGATTTGTCACAAGTTTTTCAGTCAACAGATGCTTCTTCATTATGTTGCGCCATTTCAGATCATGAGTATGAAGAAGGGTTCGGATAGTTTCGTGGGATATATCTAAACCTTTTGCCAATACTTTTGCTTGTCCTTGCCACAGTGTTAAAGCAGGATTCCGCGAAAACAGATTCACTATTCTTTTTTCATCTTTTTTGTTCACATTTCCTATCGAACCACGTTCTGATAAATCATCGACATTTTTAGCCACTATATATCGCTGTATCCACTTCTGTACAAATGCCTTCGACTTTCTCATATATTTAGCAGCCGCTGATTGCGACATTTTGGGAACTTTCGGGTGGATGCAAAGGAACACAGCTTCGTAGCGCGACGCGTACTTAGCACTCATGGCGTTTAACGTGATTCTCTTTCAAAAGATCAACAACAACTGAACCTTTGTTGACAATGCATCAAGGACAAAGCTTCCCTCTATCGGCTCGCAAAGGAATTAGAGCGAAATCTTTCATTAACTGTCGGTAAAGTCGACCACGCTCTTACTTGACAGACTTTCCTTGTGCTTCGTTTTGTTTGTTATCTTATTTTGTTGTCCGAAACTAGTGTTCTAGCTGTTTAGTCATGTGGGAAGGTAGATTATTCTACTAAAGAAAATTATGTTTCCGGCTTTCCGGCTGAAAGTGATGATGGGTAATAGGAAACGTTCAGAGAGACCCAACCATCTACAATCTCAAGATTGCTGTGGTTCTTACAATTTTCAAAAACAAAGCTCTGTTAAATTCGACAAAAACTGTATTTTCAAAAAGCGTGCCAAGTTAAAATATTTTAGTTTGAGAGCATTCCAAAAAAAACAGCTAAATCTTATTAAAAGACTGCCTTAGGCCAAGCCTTAAAATTTCTTATTAATCAAAAATCACTTGTAACTTCATAATTTTATGTTCGAAGAATAAGCAGATCTGAGAAAAAGCGATGAAACCTCGATAATGAGAATAGACAGTAAAGCGAAATGGACGCTATGTCAAGGCTTGACGATGGTTCACTGCTAATAGAGAGACAAACTTTGTGTTTATCGTTGGTTGTACGAGTATGCAATAACGGGAGTATGCGGACATACTAAATGAAAGCGCTGAGATAAAGTGGATATTCCACAATCGTTCAAAGTCCTAAAATGTTCAAACCAACCCACCCAAAAATCAACAGACTTTTAGTGAGAAACTCAGTAATCTTTAAAAGTGGAGCAACTCAGTCAGTCACAGCTTGCTTAAAGCCAATGAAACTGCTCGAACTTACTAAGGTTTTTAAAGACCATCATAATATAGCGTACCATATACGTAAAAATTTGGATTGAGCGACATACCAAAAAGCGTCTAAAAGTAAGAATTAGGTAATATATTGGGGATTTATAAAGATTGCTTACGCCTGCGCTCTCATCTTAAGAGACTTTTTAACGAAAACCGCAGAATACCGAGCATACTATATAGAAGATGCTGAAACATAGACATCTTACCTCAGCGACTGTCCAGCCTTTGATCGTCTAGGATGGAATATCTTTCACTGTTGCATTGACCAAACTCAATCCAAAAGAGAATTGGATGTTAGGGTGGGGAATACTCAAAATTGTTTTTAGTACGACGATATGCTCAAAAGAGCTTAATGACGGCGCACTGAAGCTAAAATATTAGATTTGCACGTTTCGCTAAGCATGATGTGCTTTGGCGTCAGAATTGTATGAGATTGGTTCATGCCTACTGTTAACCTCCTTATAACGCAGGCTTCGATAATATTATAGTAAAAGAGATTTTCTACTAAAGCGCATTGTCGTGCTTCGTATGTGCCGATTTCGTAACGAAAATGAACGAGAGAGTGGTATTACTTCGTTTTTGGCCAGGCCACTGATTATAGTCATCCTCCAATTTTTCGATGTAATTTTTGTGATACGGTTTGTCCTGTGCTTTAAAACAGATCTCAGTTTCGGCGATCACTTCTTCATTCGACGAAAATTTCTTCCCAGCAAGCCTTCTTTTGAGGTCTGAGAACAGTAATGTTAGTCGTTGAGGGTCAGATCTGGAAAATACGGTGGGTGCGGGCGCAATTCGAAGCCCAATTCATTGGTTTTTGCCATCGTTTTCACTGAATTGTGACAAAGTGCATTGTTTTGCAGGATTAGCACTTTCTTTTTCTTGAAATGTGGCCGTTCTTCGGTGCTTTCGTCCGCTCCAACAACACTAGTCGCTGTTTATGGTTCTTTCTTTTTCAAGGTAGTCATTGAAAGTTATTCCAAGCGCATCAGAAAATACCATTACCTTGTCAGCCAATAGTTGCGTTTTTTGAAGCCTTGGAGCGGATTCATCGCGTCGAGTTTACTTGATTATCGATTAAACTTCGGAGTGAATTGAAAGGGCTATGTTGCAGCCATTGTACCATATTGACGAAAAAATTCGGTTTTATTATGATTTAACATTTCCTAACATTGATCCGATTCATCAACTCATCGTTGTTTTTGGTCAGACGTGAGCTCGCGAGGCACACACTTTGGTTGGAGTTTTCTCATACCAAAATATTCGTGAATAATAAAATGTACACCTTCGGTTGATATTTTTAGAGTGTGTGCTATCTTGAAAAACTTTACTTTGCGGTCATCCTAAATTATTATTATGTCTACAACTTTGCTTCCGTTTTTTTTTGTAAATTTAAGGCTTTATTGTATAAAAACGGTTACAAGAATGTTATTCGAAATATTGGCCGTCGCTAGCTACTACTTTTGACCATCTTTTTGGCAGCATGCGTATTCCGTGACGAACAAACACCTCATCTTTTGAGTCGATCAAGTATCAATCCAGTATTTGACTTCTTCGTAAGAACTGAAGTGCTCATTAGCTAGACCGTGTGTCATCGATCGGAACAAGTAGTAGTCAGATGGAGCAACGTCTGGAGAATACGGCGCGTGGGGTAAGATTTCCCATTTCAACGTCTCCAAATAATTTTTGGCCACCTTTTCGACGTGAGGCCGAGCATTGTCATGCTGGAGAATGACTTTATCGTGTCTTTCCTCGTACTGTGGCCGTTTTTCTTTTAGTGCTCGGCTCAAACGCATCAATTGCGTTCGGTATCGATCTCTTGTGATGATTTCACTTGGCTTTAGCAGCTCATAATATATCAGCCCCAGCTGGTCCCACCAAATGCAGAGCATGACCTTGGCGCAGTGAATGTTCAGTTTTACCGTCGACGTGGAGGCATGTCTTTCTTCGCTAGGATTATCGTAGTGGACCTATTTTTTGTCGCCAGTTACAATGTGATGTAAAAATCCGTTTCGGTTGTGCCTTTGAAGCAGCTGCTCACATGCAAAGAAGCGACATCTCTGGGTTTTAAGTCGTAAGGAATCCAGTTTCCTTGTTTGTGAATCATCCCCATGGCTTTGAGGCGTCTTGATACGGCTTGCTGTGTCATTTGAAACGATTCGGCCAATTCCTCTTGGGTTTAAAACGCATCTTGGTCGAGTAATGCTTCCAATTCAGCTTCTTCGAAAATCTTGGCACAAATGTCCAAGATCGATATATGTAAATCGATTTAATTGACCACTGCTTGACCCTAGAGACATCTATTGGAAAACGGCGGAAGCAAAGTTGTAGACCTAATATGTAATTTTTTTTGATGTTTTCGTCGGTAACAAACTCTTCTGGGCGTTCACTGCGTTGTTTTTGTTATAGCGGCAGAAAGCATTCCTGAAGAAATTTCGAAGAATGGAGTTGAAGTTCGAGTCGTTGGCTGGATAAAATCCGGGTCTGATCTGGATTCTGGATCTGATCTAAGACCCGACTGTCCACCCTCTTCGGTGTTCATTTCACAACGTCTGAACGTATGTAGCATACCTATCTTTGTTGATTGATTGATTTTTCTGGGGTTCAAGTTTTTGCTTTAACTTTATATTTTCCTTTCAAAAAGCAATATCTTATCAACACGCGAAGTTCCTTTTCCTTTATTTTTTTCGTAATAACGAAAGTTGCTTCACTCAAAATGACATAATTCACAAACAATGACCGAATAGCTGTCAATTGTCTTGCCATATACAACTTTCTAACTCTAATTCTAAGAAATTGCGTGCTCGGCAACCACTCGGTTGAGCACGAACTTAATCGTCCTTGCTTATGACAATAAACACGTTCGTAAGTGAACTTGAATTAATTGTTTTTATATATTTCTCTCATACTTCCTTTTTTAAATTACCAATTTCCAACGGATATCGCCGTGCGCACGTATTGCTACAAAAATACAGTATGTATACATATGTATGTGCATATATAGTATATAAACCTGCAGTAAATACGTCACTCAGCTTTAATGACTAGATAACCCACAAAGCATTCCAATAAAGACGAATATATGACCTACAACAAAAAGCAATAAACTCACAGCTTTTACACTAACAGAAGAAAATAGAAACAGTAAAAATGCGATAAATGAAATGAGAGAGCAATCGAAACAGCGCTTCAGCGCGTTGATTGTGCCCGGCTCATAAGTTAGACAATTAATCTATTAATATCAATAAATATGTATTTAAAACAAAAGCCAAACGGTGCTTAAATTGCGGTCAATAGACGAACAAACGCCACAACAAACGAAGCGAAAACGAACGGTCATTGGACTTGAAAGAAGGTATTGACCCTGAACCGGCACGATAGCAAACAGTTAGCCTAAATATTGACCTTTTTATAAATAACAAACGACAGTAAAAAATATGTAAATAGCTGCCCACACTACGTTCGCTGCCTAAGTTACGCCAAACCTTGTAGAGTAACGAATCGAACAAACAACTGGTATAAATTAAATAAACTGGCATAAGCAATTAGAGAAATAATGTTAGAATAGCAGATTAAATAACTTTAGTACGTTAATCTAGTGCATTTGAACGATTTTGTTGTTGTTCTCTTATGTACAGAGGTTTCTTTAAACAGAGCGTGTAAAGTGCTCAAATGTAGAGTGCAGCGTAGAGGGGATATGAAGACGACTAAGTACTAGGTATGAAAACGATTTTGATGTGCTATAATTGTTGGCCTTTTAATAACGAATATGTAAATAAAAGGCGTCTTCTTTTGTGATTTCGTTTTCAAGTTCAAGTTGGAGCACAACGCAGCAGTTTCGGTATGTTTAAGGCCGTTATAATTAGCAAATATTAGCCGTTACAATAGTTTATAGTTTCGCTTATTTTAGTAAACTATTAACATTTGCTAGCAGAGCAGTGAATGCTCTTCGAGGGGCTGGAAAGGGTGGTCAAAAGGTTGGCTGACTGCACTGAAGCGGTTGGACTATTCTAAATGAATGAATGTTCGGATTCAATCTCTGGCTCCAACGTCCTTTGGATGAAGGTTGGCGCCGTTGCTGTAACAATGCGATGCATTTGGTGCTCTTCGCTCTTTTTGCCGCTATTGGCGGCTCTGATAACTTGTACTACTGTGCTCAAAAAATAAGGGGACATTGTATTTATTTTGAAAATTCTTTATTTATTTTTCCAAATCAATTTCATCCCCTTCAAAGTAATCCCCTCCCGATGCAATTCACTTATACCAACGGATTTTTCAATCTTCGAAACACTGGTTGTAGTCACTTTCCGGGATGGTCTTCAGTTCCGTCTTCGCTGCGGCTTGAATCTCCTCTATCGTATAAAAACGCTGTCCCCGGAGCGGTCTTTTGAGCTTGGTGAACAGCTAGAAGTCGCACGGCGCCAGATCAGGTGAATACGGTGGTTACGGAATGATATGGGTTGAGTTTTTGGCGAAATGATCACGAATTACGAGGGCAGTATGAGATGGTGCATTGTCGTGGTGTAAAAACCAAGAATTGTCTTTCCATAATTCCGGCCTTTTTAGGCGCATAGCGTTACGCAAACGACGCATAACGTTCAAATAATATTCCTTGTTGACTGTTTGACCGTTTGGAAGGAATTCATACTGCACAACACCACAATTATCGAAGAAAACAGTCAACATGACCTTGATTTTTGATCGACTTTGGCGCGATTTTTTTGGTCTCGGCTCTCTTTTGGCACGATATTTTTTGATCGGTTGTTTTGGGGTCGTAAGCATAGATCCAAGTCTCATCGCCAGTTATAATGCATTTCATGACACCCTGGTAGTCGGAAGGCATCGTTTCACACACTTCAACGCGACGCCTTTTTTCCAAAAAATTCAATGTTTTCGGTACCAGTCGAGATTTGACGCGCTTGAGGCCCAAAACATCCTTCAAAATGGTATTGGCTGAGCCTTTCGATATGCCAACTTCATCAGCAAGGTCTCTAATTGTTAATCGACGGTTTTTCAACACCAAATCTTTGATTTGTTGAACGTGAGCTTCGTCGGTTGAGGTTGATGGTCGCCCTGGACGCTCTTCGTCTTCGACACGTTCACGGTTGGCTTGGAACTCACTATACCACTTGTAAACATTTTTTTTTAGCCTCATCACCAAAGGCTTTCTGCACCATCCTCAACGTATCCGCAGCAGAAAATTGATTCCGTAAACAAAATTTAATGCAAATTCTTTGCTCAACAAATTTCGATATCGCAAAAAACGAAAAACTCACTTTTAGCAGCTCACAAAACGACACGAATCTCAAACACTAATGAATATTTTGACTTAAATTTGACATAAATGTGACTGACAGTACTACCAATCTAAAAAAAAATAATTTTCCAAATCCTTTGACGCGCGCAGTTTTAATACAAATGTTTTGGGCACAGTAGTATATTCACGCGAATTCGTCTCATGGATGCCAGTGGGCGTCATAGTGGTTAAGACTTTAGATTCATATTGGAGCCACACACAATATAAAAGATCTCTTCTCGAGTTAAGCGTATGTTAACAAAATTTCATTAGCATCCTCTGTTATTTTGAATGATAGTCTCTGTTCGGCCTCGGTTGTCAAGTGCTATTTGGACTGCAGTTAAGACTAACTTTGGTATTTGGTATGTACATATGTATTTATGTATATAAGTGTATATACGTATAACATTTTATTTAAATAAGCTCGTTAAATATTTATTTATCTGTTCGTTTCAGTAGCTTTTTGACTATCTACTTTTTGTTGACAATAATTAGGTAAATATTAGCAGAGTCTAGGGTTTGTTTGTTTTGTTATTGAGTTGGGTAAAATATTGCTTAGGTAAATGTTGAAATATGCAAATTGAAGAGATTCTTGTTCTCAAAATATGTTGCTGAATTTGACTTGGTTACAAAAGTATTGATATGATATGGACATGTAGGCGTTCGAAGCTTAAAATTTGACTATAAAATATTGCCGCTTTTGCATACAAGTTATGAAGCTCGCTTAGATTTGTCGCGGAACTTTTCAAAGATAGTGAGACCAAACAACATTCAATTCTTCTATCTCAATAATTTTTTCTGAAAATTTTTTGAGAATAGTACTTAAAACATATAGCTCGTAGATTCCTTTAACATAAATTTGTGTTTAATTAAAATTTTCGGTTGGCTGGCAACGGTCCAACTAACGATTTACGTAAAATCATAAGTAGTATAAGTGATGACCTAAAAATGTGAATCATTAATAATTACTCGAGCGCGTTGAATGCAATAAAAAGCGTAGCTTAAAAAAACAAGAAATATTTTAACAAAGTAAATTCAGTACTGTTAATGCGCCGATTTTGAAAAAAGAACGGTAATGACCTCCAGCAGAATTGGCCAACCGCTTAACGGTCTATAAAACGGCCAGCAATAATATTAGCCATAGCGAAGACTTGTTTGCAGTCTTGTTTATGAGTAAAGAGAGACCCTGTAGAGCGTTAAATCTGTGAACGTGAAATTGAAATTGTCGTCATGGATGGTGACGGCATTTTCTGTCTCACTTCAAAAGAAATTAGGCTCGATGATGCTGTTATACCACAATCCGTGCCCAAAAATAAATTGTTGGGAATGCAATTATGTTCCCTGAATCACCCGAAGATTCGACTCACTCTTAGCGACAATTTTTTTTGCTGAAGATACCATTAAGCCAGAAATAGGTCGGATTTAAGAAGGTGGACAATTTCCAAGCGCTATGTACACATATCAAAAGTAAAACACCAACAATGGTCTGGAAATCCAACGCAGGATATCTCTTGCCAGCAGGTGCTACTTCGGACTGAGTAGCCAATTGAAAAGTAAAGTCCTCTCTCGACGAACAAAGCCAAACTTCATAAGTCGCTCATAATTCCCGTCCTGCTATATGGTGCAGAGGCTTGGATGATGACAACAGCCGAATAGTCGACGTTGCGAGTTTTCGAGAGAAAAGTTCTGCGAAAGATTTATGGTCCTTTGCGCGTTGGCCACGGCGAATATCGCATTCGATGGAACGATGAGCTGTACGAGATATACGACGACATTGACATAGTTCAGCGAATTAAAAGACAGCGGCTACGCTGGCTAGGTCATGTTGTCCGGATGGATGAAGACACTCCAGCTCTGAAAGTATTCGACGCAGTACCCGCCGCGGGAAGCAGAGGAAGAGGAAGACCTCCACTCCGGTGGAAGGACCAAGTGGAGAAGGACCTGGCCTCGCTTGGAATATCCAATTGGCGCCACGTAGCGAAGAGAAGAAACGACTGGCGCGCTGTTGTTGACTCGGCTATAATCGCGTAAGCGGTGTCTACGCCAGTAAGGAAGAAGAAGATATCAAAAGTAAAATTGCAAACCTTACTCAACACACTGCCAAAATTCGACACGAATCCGTAAACAAACATGGGCGACCAATCACTATCCCCTCATCCACCTTGGTAGAAGCTGTGTATCTAGTATAATATTGGCTCCTTATATTTCTTTTATCAATTTATGTGAATTAAAAAAATTATAGCGGTGTCAACTCTTCTATTTTTCAAGTTTAATTTTATTTATATTTTGTTTGATCTCCACGTTTCCAATGTTTTTATTATACCTGAAATTTTTTGGCAATAAAGTTTTCAAACAGCTCGCAATCCTTATTAAAAAAAATAACGTTTTCGTTTTAAATATTTTCAATTATAATTTTTTTTAACAATTTGTAGTCTTCCTTTGTTCATTTTAACAATTTCACACTTAAGATTTCCGAACAGATGGCAACCTTTCAACTTGTTATATTTCAAAACACCCGAATTTTACACCGAATAGTTACAATAACGTTTTCAAAAAGGCACAATTTTTAAAAATTGTTCGAATTATTTCGTTGTAGTTGCCTGATTTTTTTTAATACGTCTTAATTTCACTGCAAATGTTATTAGAGTCTCGAATCCTCCGCCCAAAGTACTTAGCATTTGGTTTTAATATATGTACATATATTTCCTACAGGGTATTAACACTCACAAAGATATTTAACCCAATGAGTTCTTGAAAATGCTTACTTAGTTGCTTAACTACATTTAAGTAAGGTGTAAAAGAAAAATCCGTAAAATTCAAGCAACTAATATGCCCTTAAACTTTTTTACTAGCCAACCGTAAACGTGTTTATGTTGTTGCTTCTGCTATTTGTTGTTTTTGTAGTATATACAATTATTCTCGTTGTTAGTTAACAGAGTTACGAATGTACATTGGCTAACCGTTTTCATTAGCCGTTTAAGCAACTACTTGACTGGCAATTGCTTCTTAAGGGGTTAGGGATAGTCAGAGGCACGAAAAAATGAGAATTTTCAGAATTTTTTTTTTGCTATTAAATCATGTTATTTTACAAAAGTAGTAATATGGCATTATTATAGAATAAGTATGTTCAAGTCAACACGAAAATTAAAAAAAAAAATTTCATTTTCAAAGTTATAGTTGTTTGTGTTGACCCGGTTCCAAAAAAGGTACTTGCGGTGACAACCATAAGTCCTTGGAGAATCATCTAAAAATCAATCGGACAAAAAAAATTAGTTTTATGAATAGATAAACTCAGATCTGATCGAAGGATTTTTGTTTTTTAATTTACAAAATGGCGGCCTCAGAAAAATTTTTTCAAAATTTTTGGGAAAAAATCAACAGTTAATTGGTCTTAAAAAATCGAAATTTTTGTAAAAACAAAAGTCCTGCTATCAGACCCGAGTTTATTATGTATTCTAAACGCTGTATAAATTTCATTAAAATCTACTGAGCGGTTTTCGAGTTACATTTGTCACCAGTTCAAACACATAGTTTTGAGAAAAACTCGTTTAAAGTTTGCCTTTTTGCTTGAAGTGCCCGAGATCTCTTTGTTATTTGTCGAATAACTCAAAAACTAATTATCGGAATATTTTTAAGATATTACACTTAACGAAAATGCAAAAAAAAATAATTTTTTGAAATTTCTAACTACTCCTAACCCCTTAAGACCACGCATGAGTGTTAAGATTATGGTAGATATGTATGAATGTATATAGTATGTAAACTATATATACTTGTACACACCTGTATATATACATACATACATACATATGTTCATGTTTAACTTTATAATATATCTATATTATTTGATTTGTATACAGTTTTTGATTTAAAACTTTCGACTGGATGTTGGTTAATTAATTCCCAGCAGCAGTAATTATTCTTCAGATATACAATTCCGGGTACTTTTTTTGTCATAATTTATACAATGTATTACATACACATATCCAAGTAATAAATTACCTGCTGATTATAAAAAACGCTCAAGGCATTTGTCATAGTCAGTAAGTGGTATTGCTTGTATACATATGTACATCTGTACAATATATATAAGAATTTACTTAATCCTGCCATAACTTTTGTTACAAGTTCAAGCCGGTATAAAAATGAAAATATAATAAAAATGGCCAAATATCGTGGCAAAGGTGATCTGAAGCCCGCGGCTGCACTCGCGTGGAATTTGGCTCTGGCATCATACTTGAATCTTTATTGCGTTTTTTAAGGATAACACGCGCTCATCTCTCCACATGATATGTCCAAAAAACACGCCTTGTTGATTTAAAATATATTTTTTATATACAGTAAGTTACAAAAATGAGTATAGACAGGAGATCGTGAAAGAAATACGAGGGCTGCTATATATATTTTTGTCATAATAATGAAAAAAGTAATATTTATAGACGAAATTGGTTTTATTGTTTTTCATAATAATCTCCATCAAGACTTATACACTTTTACATGCGCTCAAACCAATTTTCAATTTTTCCACTCCGATTGAGACACCTTCAATACATGGTTTTTGAATGCTTCAACAACACCTTCTGGCGACGAAAATCGTTGACCACGCATTATTTTCTTGATGTGTGGGAATAAAAAGAAGTCATTGGGTGCCAAGTCAGGGCTGTACGGCGGATGGCCCATCAATTCGACGTTTTGGCCGGTCAAAAAGGCGCTGGTTTGAGCCGATGTGTGAGAGCTCGCATTGTCATGGTGCACAATGATTCGTCTTCTCTTGTTCGTTTTTCGAATTTCTCCGAAGATTTCAGGCAAACAAATGGTGGTGTACCACTCAGAATTGACCGTCCTACGTTGCTCATGCGGAACAGTCGCCACATGACCAGTTTCACCGAAGAAATAGGCGCCCATTTGCTTCGAAGTGCTTCTTCCACGAACAACTTTCTTCGGATTTGGCTCGTCTTGGAAGACCCACACGGTCGATTGCTGTTTTGTTTCGGGCTCATACGCATAGATCCATGATTCGTCACCTGTGACAATCTTATACACATCTTTTGAAGCACCGCCATTGTATTTTTTCAGCATTTCCTTACACCAATCCACACGAGCCTTTTTTGAGCGATTGTCAAATTGTGCGGGATCCAACGAGAACAAACCTGTTTTACGGCCAGGTGTTCATGCAATATCGAATGTATGCTGGTGGGAGAAATGCATGCCTATATCTGAAGGTATGTTACATGACGGTCTTGCATTATCAGTTCACGTACGGCATCGATGTTTTCTGGCACAACGGCTGTTTTTGGACGACCTTCACGGAATTCGTCTTTGAGCGAGCGTCGGCCACGATTGAATTCGTTGTACCAGTTTTTCACAGTGCTATAGTATGGTGCTTCATAGCCATACAAAGATTTTAGTTCATCGATGCAATATTGTCGTGATAATCCACGTCGAAAGTTGTGAAAAATGATGGCACGAAAATGTTCATGAGTTAATTCCATTTTTTGGCCGAGATGAATTTTTTATTCCCTGTAAATAAAACAATTCACGATTAAATGACAAAACGTTCTGAGTGATATTATGCTAAAAAATGTCAAACTTTCCAATGGAAATGTCAGATTGCACCTGGCAACACTTAGTGTCGCCTAGTCCAGAAATATATATAGCAGCCTCTGTACACAAACTATGGAAAATTTAGTGAAAATAGTTGCATTTGTTTGATGCACGTTTGAAGTTTGAACTCTTATCGACTATATTTGAACATAAATTAATTCATTTATTTTACATTAAGTAAAATATTAAGCAAAAAACTAGAATTATTGATAAACTCAGGTCACAAAACTGAGTATACCCTCCATGGAAAATAACAATTTTATACACTATTACTTATCTATTACTGCATGCATCCGCCAAAGCATCGATTATACTATTTTTTTTTTTCTAAAATTAGATGATATTTCGTTCCATATCCTGATCATGGAACTCTCTTCTTCTTTGGTATGTGGACTGGATTTTTTCAACTTAGATTTCAGTTCTCCCACAATTGTTTTTTGGGTTTCAAATTGGCGGATTGTGGTGGAGTCTTAAGCTCTTTCTGAGCTTTATAAAGTAACCATTTTTTGACTACCATCACTGTATGTTTAGGATCATTGCCTTGC
This sequence comes from Bactrocera dorsalis, assembly GCF_023373825.1. Classification (NCBI taxonomy): domain Eukaryota; kingdom Metazoa; phylum Arthropoda; class Insecta; order Diptera; family Tephritidae; genus Bactrocera; species Bactrocera dorsalis. Next base: position 13,728,920 of record NC_064306.1, on the reverse strand, counting down.
TGAAACCAAAACACTGACAAAAGCTTTGAACATAAATTACACTTCAATATATACAAATAAATCTTCTTGGTCATGTTGCAGTCCGTTCTTTTATTTCCTACTAAGAGTCTACAAATTATTTATTATGTAAAAATTGCCACAAATGCAGAAAGTAGCTACAGATTTCTTCTATCACCTACAGTTTTTTTGCTATGAGTATTTTTGTTAAAAAACGCAGCGATAGATATATTATTGTTATATTATTTTATTAACCAAAGAGTACCTTACAATGTCACTGTCGATGTTTTTCGGCGATATTTTGTTTTTGGGGTACCCCTTAACAATGTCCAGCAGTAATCGGCAAGTAAACTGGCACTCCACTTGCCTTGGTACCATTTCTCTAAATCAGAAATGGCTTGGTGGAACCGTTACCCATGTTCGTCACTTACGGCCCTTAAATTTTCGGGTAAAAATCGAGATGGGAGTCTAGAAAGTGAATTTTAAGGGACACGTTGCAACCCATTTTTTATAGGCAGTAAGTAGTTCAGTCACAAGACCTTTGTAATTGACAGCTTTCACATTTCCGAGAAAATTTTTAACAACGCTTTTAAAGGCACTCTAAGCACGTATTTCAATTGCATACGATTTGTTTTTCGGGTTGTTTTTCGGGTTTCATAAAACAACCCTATACCATACGTTCCCTTCCTAAATGCGAAGTTATTTATTTCTGGTTCTTTCGTTAAGTATCCAACTCTATACTTTGAGAGTTTAGAAATATCTTTATTTAGCGAGAAAGGCTTCAATTGCCTTAAATAAGCCTCACATTAATTTAAAAGAAGATCTTGTTCCATGCGGAATATATGGTCTTACAAAGTTGAAATAGAACAGATTGGACTGGAGCAGACCTTCAGTTCTTATTTGAACCTGAATAACCCTTAAAGTGTCACTTCCATTTGCTCGGGCAATTTTGATTGCTATGGAGGAAATTTGAACTTCACTCTCAATAACAAAAAAATCTTCTCTTTCTTTGCAGCATGTCAAAGAAGCTCTTCATTCTCGTTCTAACGGTTGCGCTGGTGGCGACAATATTTGTTAATAGTGTTAGGAGCTCCGCAGTGTTGATCTCTGATAACGCCATGTCGGTTATGGTAGAGCTTTCCTCGCGGCATCCATTCTGCAAAATGCATACTGATCGGTGAGTTACTTTACTTGTAGTAATGAATCTTAATTCCATACTTACATATGTATGTATAAACTATTTCCTAGTGGTGATATCCAACGTATGCTGCTGCAATCGGATCCCAGACGCATACGACAGGTACCGCGCGAATCGGTTATGGAGCTGGAGGAGGTTTGTTTAAAATCCGGCTCATATGGGCGTGAGTTTCGTGGAGGCTTGGGTTTTATCTATCCCGGCACGAAATGGTGTGGACCAGGTGAGTGCTGACTTTACTAACTTACATACAGATGATCTTGAACTACTATATATACACACCACAGGCACCACCGCTGACGATTATAATGACTTGGGTCCGCATGTCGCCGAAGATCGCTGCTGTCGCGAACACGATCACTGTCCGAATGTATTGAATGTGGGCGAGTGCCGACGCGGCCTCTGCAATACCGGCACTTTCACGCGTTCGCATTGCGACTGTGATGCACGTTTGCGCAAATGTTTACAATCGCTCAATACAGGTAGTTGGTGGTAGTTTTTAAGTGAATAGCGTAAAAATTTTCATACTTTCTCATTTACTCTGCAGAAACGGCTAACACGCTCGGCGCGATATTCTACAACGTGGTACAGGTGACTTGCTTCCAAGAGCGCAGTCCATGCTCGGCGCACCAAAGGTTTGAAGATTTCTTTTATCGTACAAATCGCTGTGATATTACATTCCGTCAGGCGGATCTCTATGTGCCGCCCAATGCGGGCAATGTTATAGAGAAAATTCTATCACACCCCTACGGCTTGCCGCCAAAGCCTTACTCTTATCCGGGACCCACTCACGGTAATGAATACTACGGTCGCGCGCTGCGCCCTGACAGCGTTCCGGCTGTAAGACAAAATTTCAATACGCTCACCAAGCGCTTGGGCGTAAAAGTCGCTTCGGTGGGTTTGGCCGCAGTGAATATTTTGCGCGAGATCGTGCAGCGGCCGAGTGTACTGTGGGACACTTTCAATTCCCGCGTTAGCTCCGAACTGCCCCCAGGCAATGGTAATGGCCGCTCAGCAGAGGAGCGGGGTTATTACTATGATCGTCCAAATCCAGGTTCCAATTATTTTTACAATCAAAGAAATAATGTATCGCCGAATAATTTTTGGAATTATTGAAGAGACACTGAAAGACTGACTTAAGTTGCGCAATTAACATTTACTTTATTTATTTGCAGAAGTTTATGAGTTCTTCATTAAGCAGCTTTTGTAAATATTCATAATTTCTAATTATATACATATTTTTAGTTTAAGACTTCTACTTTTAGTTTCAAAAGAAAGCAGTATTAAAGATTTTATGTTAACTTTATATAAACATTATTATTTAATAAAAGTTTGTAAATTACTCTTTTGTTTTATTATTTTTCTATCTTACTGGACAGAGCTCTTTTCGCGTCACCAGCGAGCAGTTCTGGAAATCCAGGCGTAAATAGCTGTCTCTCTCATCTAGTCTTTCGGACACTAGAACAGAGAAGAGAAAGTGACAGTAAATAATTAGGAAGAAAGAAGGTGACTGTTGACGCATCTGAGGAAGGAATACTGAGATAAAGACGAGAAGAAGTCAGTATACATTTTCACAGGCAATTTCTAGCGTTAGAAAAAGTTAAATGACTCTGCTGTGAAGAGCGACAAAACAACTTCGATCCAAATACAGCTTGTCATAAACAATAGAACTACTTACGAGTTCAAGTTTAGATTTTTTAACTGATGGCAGCAATGCCAAGCCAGTGACGAATCGGAACATGCAAGATCGATTCACTTACAAAAGAAAGTCCACCACCTGGTTCGAAGATAATAGAGAGCAAACGATGAAACACTTTCTTCCTAACTGTTCAGGTATTTTTTTTTTTTTTGTTTTTAGGCCATAAGGAGGTTTCAAAATCCCTTCGCATCATATAGGGATCGTCATCCTACCTGAGTGGTATATTTTCTCTTGCCCCGGGACCACTTTCGCATTACTCAGAGCAAGGTTTCCAAGATCGACCCATTTGTGTCTCAGTTTCTACTCTTATTTCGTTCATGAATGCTTATGTAGCCAACATCAAGATATTGCTTTCTGTTGGCTCGAATTTTGCGGAGCTTAGCGTCCGCGGCCATATTACCTTTTTTATTGCGTAATATATCCGTATATGAGCTTTCCATCGTTGTGTGGTCTCCGTAGATGCATGCAGCCTTTTTTGCCTCCCATATTTGACAGGTGGAGCATACATATGTGTTAGGTAGTAGTACATCTCGCGAGTTTTCTACTGTTTGGCAGGGCATCTTCTTTCAGGCTGCCTGGTCCACCGCTCTAGTCAGAGATCAAGTGTTAACTTGATGTCATGTTTATTTCCACACTGTCGTTTTTTCATAACCAGACTTTTTTTTCCTCTCCCGTGCAAGTAGATCTATTGAGGCTACTCCGTACTGTGAATTTGGATACGTGCGAAGGGACCTCCGATAATTGCCATAAGTCCTGATTGCGACATGGTTATATTCACTGACTTAACAGCAGTGTGCTAAATTTGATTTCACTGCGTTCTTTTCGCTTATCCGCCCTTATATCGAGGTATTTTAAGTTTTTTTTTTCGTTTGGATAGTTTTTGAGTGAACTTGCATGTTTTTTTTTCCTCGGCTAGGCTAAGGCAGATCTGTCTCCGCAGCATAACTTGTGTGAGTTTGTGTCTGGCTATTTCAGTATTATGCGCTGTTATGTCGGCGGTGTTTGGCACTTCGACGCTTAAAATTCCATCGTAGCTGGCATTCTATAGGTTTGGTGCAAGTAAGGATCCCAGTGCTGCTCCATAGGTGATTTCCTTTCTTTGAGGGCCATTTGTGTTGTATAGTGGTTTCCTATCTCTGAGATTCCTCCACGCTACGTAGAATGTCTTCAACGGCTCCAATGTGGCACTTGCATGGTCTGAAATACCATGTTGTCGTTCTAAAGGGTAAAGCATTGCTTATTGGCCATAATGCAAGTTTTCAGTAATCTTTCTAACAACTTTCCTGCTGTATTTAGCATGCATAGGGATCTGTATTCTGAAGTTGTTTCTGGATTTCCTTTGCCTTTGCTTATCAAGGTTAGGTGCTGTCTATTTCATAATTCTGAGAACATGCTCTCGTCTAAGCATGCATTATACATACATGAATAGTAATAAGTGCGGGCACTTTAAGCACTTCCGCTGTTACTCTTAAGGGTCAGGGCTTTTCTTGGTCGTCAGGTTTTCAAAGAGCTTGTGGCTGTGCTCATTTCCTCCAAAGTAAGATGATGGGCATGCACCTTCTTGCATATAATCTGGTCAATTACGATGTGTTTCATATCTGCGGCATTTAACTCAGGGGTGGACTGTTTGTCGCTGAGTTCTTTTATTACAATCTTGTATCGAGGTCGATTTATCTTTCTTTATTATTGCTTCTTTCAACTCAGCGTTAGCAGCTTTATATTCTTTGGGCTCTTCCGTTCTGTTTATTCCCCATCTTCTAGCTTCGTTTATAGTCGTTTTATACGCAGGGCGGTCTGTCTCTGATTTCTTATTTCATCTGTCCACCAGTACATTGCTTACATTGTGTGCTGCTTTATATTCCTCTGTTATGCTGTTTAGGTCTTACAACAATAAAACACTGAGAAATTGAAAAAGTTTGAGTTGAAAGAGCCCACGAACAGGTAGAATAGGATTGTTGTCGCGTTTTTTATAATTTCAGGACTTTTCTTTGGCAAAACCAAGCTTTCAAATATCTTTTCTCATGAATAATCCATTTGTAAGCCAAATTTATGAACACAGATCAGAGTTACGACGTGTTTCTCATGTAAAACATTTTTAGAACTTAATTACTTAACAATTTTTACATCCAGCTTTGGTAACTTTTAAATTTGAATGTAAACCGAAGGTAAAGAGAATCAGAAACTTTCAACACCACTTGTAATTTTAATAGAAGGCCCATATAATTAATTTGTCCTCCCCAGGTGAAATCCATAGGAATACTCACTTACACCAAATTATTGAAAGTGTCAAGCGGACATTCATGGAATTCATATATTCCTTATTTATTCTTCTAAATTCATTTCACCCCCTTCAAAGTAATCTCCATCCGATAAAACTCACTTTTGCCAGCGTTTTTTTCCAGTCCTCGAAACAGTTAGAAAATTAAGCATATACATACATAAATTCCCGCATCTTATCTCTTATTTAGGAAGTAATCGTGAATCTTCAAGGGTCGGTAATTAAGCTTACGTAACATTTTACTCGCTAGTAAAAAATACGAGTTCCATATTCGAGTTAAATGTTTCCAATGTAAACTTTTCTCGTTAAACAAGATAGAACGTGGTATTCTGCTGCTTATCCTTGACAGTGGTCCCGCTAGATCAAATAATTGCTTATAAGCATATGAACTCTCTAAATTATCATTTGGTGCTATACGTTCTTTCATTTCTTCTAGGGCCGGTTATAATAAAACGGAACAGGATACTATTTGCGCTCAGTGGCAATATCAACCATCCGAAAAGTATGTACCCAGTGCACCTGGACGCACTTAAAATATTAATACAGAACAAAGTAAGGAAGATGACCGGTATCGGTGGAGCAACAGAACAACGAAACTTTCAGCAATTATCTCAACTTATTTACTATTAATACATATATGAGTACCTAATTATACATACATACAGTATACCTGATTACAAGTGAATGCAAATTTCTTAAAGCAAACGAACAAGTAGAAAATTACGCCAAATGATGTCGTGAAGGAAACGAGACGAGAAAAAGTATTATTAACTCTTATTAATATAAAAATATTAATTAAAAAAAATTAATATTAATAAAAATATTAATTTTTATTTGTAAGCTGGTGCAACGCTAAATATATTCTCATTTTTAATTTTTTTTTATTTATATACGTATTATTATTTATTAAGTGTGGCAACTACATAATTTCATACCATTAAAATTTTTTCAGAAATCTTGTTATATAATAGCGTTTGCTCTTTGTTTTTTTTTTAATATAGCCATATTTTGGAATTTAAAAAAAGTGGCAACATCATTCATAAATATAACTTAGTGCTTTTTCAAAACAGCTTTGATTTTAGAATCAGTTGTAAATGAAAATTTGCATATAATAATTTATTTGTATTTAAAATTAGGTGGCAACGTCATAATTTCATACTACTAAAACTTTCTCAAGAAATCTCGTTACATAATCACGGAATAACGAAGAGAATGTTTTTATTTATCCATATTTTAGAATCCAAGAAAAGTGGCAACACCGTTCATAAATATAACTTAGTTCTTTTTCAAAACAGCTTTGATTTTAGAATCAATTGTGAATGAAAATTTGCAAATAATAATTTATTTATATTTAAAATCAGGTGGCAACGTCATAATTTCATACTACTAAAACTTTCTCAAGAAATCTCGTTACATAATCACGGAATAACGAAGAGAATGTTTTTATTTATCCATATTTTAGAATCCAAGAAAAGTGGCAACACCGTTCATAAAAATAACTTAGTTCTTTTTTAAAACAGCTTTGATTTTAGAATCAAAATTAAATGAATGAAAATTTGCATATAATAATTTATTTGTATTTAAAATTAAGTGGCAACGTCATATATCATATTTTCTTAATACTCAATGCACCAGCTAAAAAATTTACAAAGAAAGCAAAAAAATTAGATCAGATTAGTACAAAAAGTAACGGATTGAAGGCGTAAATATCTTTAGATATCTTATATGAGTATATACGGATGTATTTAAAACACTAGATTAATGTGGTTATCTATAAAGAGAAATGGAAATATATTTATGTTACATATCAATTGTAAATCAGTATCAATTAACACTTAACTTATGTACAAATAAATCAAATATTTTATGCTCAAAGAATACAAAGCTGCCATATCCTCGGTTTACTTGGTCTTGCGCTTCAACCTGAGCTGAAGGAAATACTATTGTATATATATATGTATATTAGAGCGGGTTGATTTTTTTATATAAAATGTGAGATGTATGTAATATAAGTGATTTACATAGTTGCCCGATCTGACGATTCCAATAAATAAATGATCAATAGAATATTCGGAACTGGCGAACAAATTTTTATGATCCCTAAAAAACATCACCTTAAAAATCACTGTCTGAAAACCGGTTTTATACCCATAGTCAGAGCACAAATTTGTTCAGAATAATCCGCAAAACATTTCTCGCATACGCTATTTTTCCATTTTTTTGGCTCCCTGACGCATTTGCAGACAAAAAGCGAGAGAAGCTGAAATGCATGAGTACAAAGAGCTTGACAAACTGGCCGACAGGGGTAATGCTCGAAAATTCTACAAAAGATGCGGCTACTAACAGATGCTTTCAGGTCCGGCGCATACTGTTGTAGAACCGCCAGAAGGGATCTAGTTACTGAGGCCCAGAGCATACTGAAATTATGGAAGGAACACTTCTCCAGCCTGCTGAGTGGCAGTGAAAGCATAACAGCAGGAGATGGTGAACGCGATACCCCAATCGATGACGATGGAGCGAACGTTCCATTGCCCGATCATGAAGAAGTTCGAATAGGCGTGAGATAAGCCTTCTCAAATTCGGATATAAGGTCCTATCGACCGTACCGTGCGAAAGATTAAAGCCGCCCGTAAACAAACCGATTGGACCTTATCAGTATGGCTTTACGCCTGGAAAATCAACAACTGATCAGATATTCATCATGCGCCACATCTGGGAAAAGATCTATGAAAAGAGGGTCGACAAACTCCAAAACAGGGTCTAATGAATTACCAGCTGAGCTGTTTAAAGCCGGCAGTGATGTGCTGGAAAGGCGCATGTTCCAGCTGCAAAGCATGATTTGATCGAATACATGCCCAATGATTAGAATACGAGAGTACTTTGTCCTACCTACCTCTGCCCTAACTATCGCGGAATCAGTCTACTTATTATCTGTTTTTCGGCTGTATTGTGCGAAAGCACAACCTAGCGTCTTGAGTTTTGAAAAAGTTATTTGAATAATTTGAAAAAGTTAAGGGCATTGTATATATATCTCAGGAGATCAGGAGCAGAATAACTGTTGCCAACAGGTGTTACTTTGGGATCAGTAGACAATTAAGAAGGATATATTGCTGTCGACTAACAAAAATTACTCTATAAGTCTTTCATTATTCGTGTCTTTTTATATGGCGCAAAAATCTGAACGATGACGACCCGAGATGAGAAGGCACTTGAAGCATTCGAGAGAATTGTTCGCAAGCTCTTTGGAGCCGTCAGCGTGAGCGTTAGGTATCGAAGAAGATGGAATTACGAACTATATGAGCTATATGGCGATATGGATACATTTAAGTGCATAAAAATTCAAGGAATGCGCTGGTTAGGCCAAAAAGTTCCTTCGACTCGAGACCCATGGATGGACAACGGATGCAAGGGCGCCCACGCATCCCAGGACTAAGAGCACAACGACATGTCTGCACTTGTGATGTACAACTGGCGCGAACTCGCAAATGATAGAGGCAACTGAGCTCTTCGTGTTCTCCGCCTAGACTGACCCTCGGTTGTTGTCCCAAAGAAAAAGAAGAATAATATACTGTACTTAATCAAATACGAACTCTTGATTATAGATATGTGGCAGCCTTACTCAGAAAACACACTAAACCTTTTCGATCAATTTATTGACCTTATCGTTTGTAATGCTTAGTTGGTTGGAGTATAAAATGGATGGTGAAATTAACCACAAAGTGAATGAACCTATTGCCATTCCGCACTGATATAGCCGATGGACTTTTAGGGCACGGCGCGGTCGTCCCAAAACAACTCTTGAAGAGAAGAATGAATGAAATCGACCTAAAATCCAACATTCCAACATTGACCAGAACATACAAAAGACAAGAGGAGATGTAAAATCAAAGAGTGTACAGAATATTCAATATCAAATGTTGATTTATGCATGCGCAATGGAACAAGAAAGAATTTGCTTTAAAACCTATCACAGCTTTAATAATTTAAACACGTGGAAGTAAGTCAAATGGCGTTAAATCACAACTTCTTGGAGGTTATTCAATGTTAAATTTTATTGAAATAATCAAATCTCCAAATTTTTCTTGCAATAATTCATGGCCTTGTGGTACGTAGCCTCGCCTTCTTGGAACCAGCTGTTGTCAAGATCAACTTCATCCTAGAAGATCTATGATATTAGATCTATACCGATCGCCAATGACAATAATAGTGCCACCAATTTCATTTCGAAAGAAGTACGGACCGGTCATTCCACCAGACCAAAAAGCACAACAAACTGTCAATTTAGATGAATGTAACGGTTGTTCATGAATAAATTGTGAATTTTCTTCGTACCAGAATCGACAGTTTTGTTTATTCGCCGTCCCACTCAGATGAACTGAACTGAACCTCATAGGAGAAGATGAATTTCTTAAAAAACGAAAAATTATCGTTTTCAAGTTGTTCCATGGCAAAATCAGCATGTTCACGACACCTTTATATTGCTTCAAAGGCTTCAGTTCTTGAGTGAGAACAATTTTATACGGATGCAAGGCCAAATTCTTTCACAGTCGCCAGGCAGTTGCTGGCATACGCTTTGCTTTCCAAATAACCACACAAAAGGAAGTATGCGGGGTTAAGTCTGGGAATGTAGGTCGTCAATGTTTCTATTTGTCATCATCAGACGGAGTATCTGAAAATTTTTACGAAAGTGTCAATTTTCTTTAAAAAATACTTTTACCTCATGATTTCCTTAAAACTCTTCGCTTTGTCTCCCATAATTTATTGTGCGTTTACCTTTTAATATTTTTCTTAAGACTCTCAAAGATAGTGCTAACTTTATATTAAACTATTCTTGATCCATTTAGACATCAAACTAAAACATCATAAAACTTAATTTATTCTATTAATTTTATTAAGTCAAAATCTTTGTAGAGGTCGCAACTCTTTTGGAAATATTTTCAATTGTGAAGTCTTTTAAGTGTCCTTAGTTTGTAGCATTTCAATATGCTTATTTTGTTGCGCCCTAAACCAAATGAACTGTACGGCCATGGAGCTCGCCCGTCACTTTCGTGTTCTATTTCTAGCGTGCGGCTATCACCGGATTAATACCGTTAACGAAAGCAAGCTGAAGTGAACTACAATTATTTTATGCTGCTTATTTTACCATTTATTTGAATAATTATTTTAAGAAACGTTGAATGTGAAAAGATTGAAGATAATCTTTTGTAAAATACATATTTAAAATACTTAGAAATCGTCTTTTATCGTTGGCGGGTTCCTTTTCATTGCACTGTGTCGGACATTCATTGTGAATTTGTTTTGGCTTCTATGGAGTTTTCTTCTTTAAGTCATCGCTCTTTTTTCCTTCTCTCCTTGTTTCTCTGCGTTTTAATCTTCATCATCTGAGCGTTTTCCTTTTCCTTTGAGCCTTCTGCCTTTACTACGACCACATTTTTTTCCGATTAATCTTCTCCCCGATTTACATCCGTCTTCTGAGTCTCCTTCATCTGATCCCTCTCCGTTTTCTTCATCGTTCTTGCCTTTAATAGGACCTTCACCTTTACCCTTTCCAGGCTTGTCACATTTTATATGTCTCTCCAATCCAGGGAATGGATTTCGCAAAGTTAATCTCAATATTTTTATACTACGATCTCCACATCCTTTGCCAACTCCTTCACTAGCTGATGGGCCTGTTGAATTACCAGTGGGTTTATCGTCAGCTGATGCGTTATCAGAGCCTGTTGAATTACCAGCGGGTTTACCGTCAACTGTTGCGTTACCAGAGCTGTTTGAATTACCAGCGGGTTTACCGTCAACTGTTGCGTTACCAGAGCTTGTTGAATTACCAGTGGGTTTACCGTCAACTGTTGCGTTACCAGAGCTTGTTGAATTACCAGCGGGTTTATTGTCAGCTGTTGCGTTATCAGAGCCTGTTGAATTACCACTGGGTTTATCGTCAGCTGTTGCGTTACCAGAGCATGTTGAATTGCCAGTGGGTTTACCGTCAACTGTTGCATTACCAGGGCCTGTTGAATTATCAACTGATGTACTGTTAGTTGTTGCGTTAACAGAGCCGTTTGAATTATCAACTGATGTACTGTTAGTTGTTGCGTTAACAGAGCCGTTTGAATTATCAATTGATGTACTGTTAGTTGTTGCGTTAACAGAGCCGTTTGAATTATCAACTGATGTACTGTTAGTTGTTGCGTTAACAGGGCCTGTTGAATTACCAGCAGCTGTTGCGTTACCAGAGGCCTGGTTCTGTGGGGTAGTCGAGTCTTTATTTTCCTGACTCGAATTCTGATTATCATTTTCGCCTTGATCGTTTTCAGTACAGTGAACTACAGCAAAAAAAGCCAAGGCCAAAATGGCAATATACAGAAATGCAGATAACTTCGCCATTTCGTTATTAATATGGTATACCCAGATATACGATCCCTAGGAACTCGTAGATGAGTGTGAATTTGATTTCAATGTACGGTGCTTTTATACCCAATTTCTTCCGAAAAATTTCTTCAATTCAGACATATTCTGTAAATATTTGAAAATGCGGACACCTGTGCAATTGAATTTTGCAAATAACTCTTTAATACTGTATATTGAAAAAAAAATTGCTTAAGCTATATGTAAGCTTCACGTCAAAGCAAAAAATATAACGCACAATATGTCGTTATAATGACGAACTGGCTGATTTTAAATTAATTTAATTATGAAAATTTAACATTTTACGGAATAACTCTAAAAAAGATGAGTTTGTCCTCCCTAATAGTATACCCTTGGCAGGGTGTATTAAGTTTGCCAGAAGTTTGTAAGACCTGGAACGAAACACTAGAGACCCTATAAAATATACATACATACAAATAAATTATCAACATGACGGGCTGTGTCGATGTAGCTATATAATTTTGTCTGTCAGTTTTGAGATATCGATTGGAAGATTTGAAAAAGTCCTTTTCTCTTCAAAAAGCTACTCTTTTTCATTTTAAGTGATAACTTCACGAAATTTGGCATAAAGATTACTCGACTTTACAGTCTCCAATTTTCAAATCAAATGCATGTTAGTTCCAGTTTTTCAAAGCTGCATGCCTTGCACTAATCTTCCTAGCCATTGGGACAGTATGCTTGCTGAAGCAGCATTGTACAGCACAGGAACACATATTCTTCTACATTTTTTGCTATACCATAGTATTGTCGACATGTTTTTCCACGCTTCGGAGCGGAATTACTGTCGATTGGACTTCGGAGTGAAATGATGAAGCAATATTCATTCATTGTCACATATCAGTTTTATTACGCTTGAACATATCCAAACACCGCAACGAATCATCAAAAGCGTCCTTGTCCCGTCAATCGCATTTCTTGGACGGCGGTGATGTCAGCCTTTATTTTCACGAGGACATTCGAGGTGCATGCCCTGCATACGTTCAGTTGATATCGTTAGAGTGCCTGCTAGCTCAAACCACTTTATTTTACACGACGGCCACGGCGAATATCGCATTCGATGGAACGATGAGCTGTACGAGATATACGACGACATTGACATAGTTCAGCGAATCAAAAGACAGCGGCTACGTTGGCTAGGTCATGTTGTCCGAATGGACAAAAACAGTGCAGCTCTGAAAGTATTCGACGCAGTACCCGCCGGGGGAAGTAGAGGAAGAGGAAGACCTCCATTCTGTTGGAAAGACCAAGTACAGAAGGACCTGGCTTCGCTTGGAATATCCAATTGGCGCCACGTAGCGAAAAGAAGAAACGACTAGAACATTTGTTCTAGAAGCTCATGATAGAAGCTGCAGTTATCAAAATTAGCCACTGAAATTTGATGGTTTTCAAAAATTTATAATATGAATAATACGTAAAAGATAGATCTTATGACATGATACGTTCAAAGTCCGAAAAAATTCGGGGAAATCATAACACCCAGGCATAAATTCGGGCTTTAAAATCTGGCAAATCCGGAAAAACTGGCGGTGCTGTACTGCATCAATTCTTTTGAATTTTTGAACACATATTCTGAATAAAATCTATAAGGTAAGGCCAGAGAGTTACTTTCAAATTTGTTATGTTTTTTTTTACAGTAAAAAATTAGCCGATTTTTTCGCTAAGAATCGTGTTTTGTTCTTCAAAGTATTCTATAAAACATAAAAATTTGGAGTTTCGAAAAATCCTCTCGGTTTTACCTAGAAATCCATTATCTAACGAATGAACCTTTTGCGATTTCGGATAATACATCAACAAGTTACGTGTGGTACGTCGCCCTCGTAACAGTCTCTCTCTTCCCGAGACACATTTGGAAAACTGCTGCCATTGCTGTATTTTTGTACCCTGAACATGGTGTATTGAGTTTGCCAGGGTGCTTGCAATATAAAAAAGGAAACGTCGGAAGCTTTATAAAGTGTATGTAACGGATGATCCAGGTAGAGGTACTTTTTTCAATAGCCTTTTTTTTGACAGAACACGCGAGAGTCATGTTATTTTTGTTCAGTATTATTTGGCAGCAGAAAATATAGCATGAAGCCGCTCGACCTTCCCAAGCGACATCGCTTCGCTCTATGGACTCTTGAAAAGTTCCAAGTAGGTACAAGAAAAGCGAAATTTGTTTCAGCAATTAGGCCCATTTCTGGCTCGGTTAGTATGTAAGCAAGTTAAATTTTAACAATAACGCATCAATCAATGGATTTATTGAGCAGATAATTTCACAATTTGGACTTAGCCGCGGCCAACATTTAAAAGAAATAATCTTTAAAAATAAATGGCAAAGAAGATTCTTTCGAATGACAATAAATATTCTCTTTCTTTAGAAAAAGTACAAAATCTCCAAAAGGATCGAGTTATAGCCGCGAACTAGTCTCTTAGTTTTTGATATATCGATCTACAATTTTGCACACGTCCTTTTTCACAAAGAAGTCGCTAATTTTTGGACCGATATTGGACGAATCTATTTAGGGGTTTCACATAGTCTTAAAAAGTTATAAGTTATAACGATCCGAAAACATAGCGTACAGAGTTGTATTTGCGCAAACTTATTTTAGTATGCAATGCAACAACAAATTTCTTAAACTAGTATAAAAATGTATGATTTTATGATTTTACGATGCTTCACGACACTCGTTGTGAGTACCCCAAGTACATATGTCTACAGTACAGTCATATATGAACAGACCGATCAAAGTTAAGTCCTTGTATGGAGAACTTTTTTATTTGACAAGGATATTATTTAAAACTTCGCTTGTGACCGAATAAATTACTCAGATAGGACCATCATCAGCCACCATCAAATAAAGTTGAAAGAACATCAAACCCAAACGATGACAATTGATACACATAAAATTGCAAAGCTTAAACAGATTGGAAAGACCTTGAATAGATACATACGTTTAATGACCGTAAGTCGTTAAAATTAATAATGCCATTTTTCGCCGATTTTTTTTTATAAAAATTCATATTTAAAACAACTGTTTTCATTCCAAATATTGACGATTACAGCTAAAATGTTCGAATCTCGTTAAACAAAATATAATACACGCCGAAATTGCAAACGGCTTTGAGTGTTCTCACCTTCGCAAAATTGGAGTGAAGTTTGTACAGGGTGATTTTTTAAGAGCTTGATAACTTTTTTAAAAAAAAAAACGCATAAAATTTGCAAAATCTCATCGGTTCTTTATTTGAAACGTTAGATTGGTTCATGACATTTACTTTTTGAAGATAATTTCATTTAAATGTTGACCGCGGCTGCGTCTTAGGTGGTCCATTCGGAAAGTCCAATTGTGGGCAACTTTTTCGAGCATTTCGGCCGGAATAGCCCGAATTTCTTCGGAAATGTTGTCTTCCAAAGCTGGAATAGTTGCTGGCTTATTTCTGTAGACTTTAGACTTGACGTAGCCCCACAAAAAATAGTCTAAAGGCGTTAAATCGCATGATCTTGGTGGCCAACTTACGGGTCCATTTCTTGAGATGAATTGTTGTCCGAAGTTTTCCCTCAAAATGGCCATAGAATCGCGAGCTGTGTGGCATGTAGCGCCATCTTGTTGAAACCACATGTCAACCAAGTTCAGTTCTTCCATTTTTGGCAACAAAAAGTTTGTTAGCATCGAACGATAGCGATCGCCATTCACCGTAACGTTGCGTCCAACAGCATCTTTGAAAAAATACGGTCCAATGATTCCACCAGCGTACAAACCACACCAAACAGTGCATTTTTCGGGATGCATGGGCAGTTCTTGAACGGCTTCTGGTTGCTCTTCACCCCAAATGCGGCAATTTTGCTTATTTACGTAGCCATTCAACCAGAAATGAGCCTCATCGCTGAACAAAATTTGTCGATAAACACATTTCGAACCGAACACTGATTTTGGTAATAAAATTCAATGATTTGCAAGCGTTGCTCGTTAGTAAGTCTATTCATGATGAAATGTCAAAGCATACTGAGCATCTTTCTCTTTGACACCATGTCTGAAATCCCACGTGATCTGTCAAATACTAATGCATGAAAATCCTAACCTCAAAAAAATCACCCGTTATTAAAGCCGCTACAAAATATGTTATGCGCGTACGACGAATGAAACATCGCGAAATCTTCCACTTAACTACGAAAAACATTGATGTACTTACTTAGGTTAGGTAAGGTTAGGACGCCTGTACGCTGTGTTACCTTAAACTGCTATACAAAAGATCATAAGGCTCCTATAAATCGACAAATCGTTTTAAGCCGGTCACAAATTTGTTGAGTTAGCTTTGAATATGTCTCCTGGTTCGCCAAAAATAAAACGGTCGAGGCTTTAGTCACGCTCCACCTGGGGTCTCTCTTTTTGTGGATTGGGCAGAGCACACCTAAATTCCAATTGTTGGGCATGCTTTCGTCCGACCATATTTTACAAAGAAGCTGATGCATGCTCCTTATCAGTTCTTCGCCGCCGTGTTTGAATAGCTCGTCCGGCAATCTATCGGTCACACCGCTTTGTTGTTTTTAAGACGGCAATTGCTATTTGAACTTCTTCATGGTCGGGCAGTGGAACGTCTGCTCCATCGTCAACAATTGAGGACGTCGGCGTTAAAGTCGACGTCGAGCCTTCCTTATGTTTATTGACGTGCGTTTTTTGCTGCACAGAGACGGATGCGAATCTTGGCTGCAACAAGATAATGGCCCGAGTCGATGTAAGGACCTCGGAGCGTATGACATCTAAAAAAAATGCTTGATTTAGTTGGCGGTTTTTCGATCCGGAGACAGCCAGGTGGCTTGATGAATTTTTCTATGCTGGAATCTAGTACTACAGAACCATATTTCGGGCCCTGGCGAAGTCGATCAGCCTCAACCCATTTGGGGATGTTTCCTTGTGGAAGCTGAATTTTCCGACCATTGTGCCAAAGATACCTCTCAGAGGTGTGCTCCAAGCGATTATAGAAGGCACCCTTGGTCACATCGTCCTTCTCTTTCGTCGGAGCATTGGCGCAAATCAGCGATATGTTGAAGAATTTCGCTTTGATGCGGATTGTGGCTAGACGTTCATCCACCGGGGTGAATTATAGTATTCGGCAACGGAGTCTCTCTCTTCCACCATGAATCCCACATCGAATTTGCACTCCTTTATATGACCACTATAGTAAATGCCACAAAGGCCTACTACTCGCCTCAGTCCTTGTCCCGTCCATCGCATTTCTTGGACGGCGGTGATGTCAGCCTTCACTCTAACGAGGACATCAACCAGCTGTGCAGCGGTACCTTCTCAATTAAGGGGCCGGACTTTTCAAGTGCGTGCCCTTAAATCGTTATCCTTAGTGCTTTTGCCATGGTCGTCATCAAAAGGGGGATTTCTCTTCCAATGCTGTTTCTTACTTTTCATTGGTAGTGTTTTTTACGTGGCAGGTCCAAAACCCAGCGCACAATCCTGTGGAGGGGATGTTTCGCCTTCTCACTTTAGCTCGCCTTTAAACGGATGTTTTCTGGCTACCCAGAGGATATTTGGTCTGGGACCGGAAATCGCAAGCTGCTTGAGTCATATGTAAAAGAATGGTTTCTGGCCATTCCCAAGTAAATGACAAACAGAGAACATTCCTCACTTGCGTGACCTTCGACACATGACTTCATCCTCCAGTCCTTGAAGGGAAAAGGCTGTGTCGACTCGTCGCCTTGATTTATACCCTGCTGATCAACTGAAATATAAATCAATGACTATTTTAAGAATCTTATGATATAATAAAGGTCGATTTTTTACTAATTTTTTAACACTAAATCTGTTACAACTTCGGAAATAATTTAAATAATCGAACATATTCAGTGTCTGAGGGTTTGAATAATTTTGTTCCGACTAGGACCATATTTATTCATAAGGTGGAATACTCGATAGTGGAATACTGAAAGAATCAGATGGATTGTGTTTTATGGGAAGTAGGAGTGTTTTTTTTTTTGATTTGGTCCACGTGTAAGCGTAAACATGTCAATTCTACATTTCTTCTCGCAGTTCTGTTGCACTTCAAAATAGATTGCCTAAAAGTATGCTGTATCAAAACAGCTGAAGGTTAAGGCGTATAATTCTCAGAGGTCGTACGCATACAGCTACATACAAGTATAATGTGAGAACGGCATCAATAAATATCATATAAAGACAACATCAGAGAATCTGCAAATTCTTTTATACCCTACACAGGGCATATTAAGTTTGCCACGAAACTTTTAATACCCAGAAGCAAGCATACTAGGAATCGAATAGAAAACTTGTACAG
Source organism: Bactrocera dorsalis (assembly GCF_023373825.1). NCBI lineage: Eukaryota > Metazoa > Arthropoda > Insecta > Diptera > Tephritidae > Bactrocera > Bactrocera dorsalis. Next base: position 13,711,052 of record NC_064306.1, on the reverse strand, counting down.
CATGATGCTATGTCTTTGAAGTGACATTTCTCTTAAATCTTTTCAACTTTTAGCTAGAAACCAAGAGTAACAATATGTAAGGCTTATCTATTTTTCGTTTTTTCACAAAAGTTTTCAATCTAAATCAATTTTGAAGTTAATCATAGAAAAAATCTAAATGTCTCATCTCAGAGTAAAGTTGTTCGGACTCACAAGGAATACCCCAAAATATCCGCTGTCGCTAATGCCAAGGAAGGAGAAAGTTGGTATTGCAAAAGTTCACCCTCAAATTTTTAAGAACTTAATGGTTTTACCTAATTTGAAAGCGTAAACCCCACTAAACAAGCTACACTTATCGAAGAGAAATTTTTCGAAATGTTATCCAAAGAGTATAGTATATCCTCAGTGATAACGAATTTTGATATTCCTTTTACAAATGAGTCCAAATTTATGTTTTTGGATTGATGGTTATCAATTTGTATGGAAGTCTAAGGATGGAGCCACGTGTAGAAGTCCTCGGTTCATTTGGGAGTGGCCAGAAACGATTTTTTAACATATGGGCCAAGCGGGTAACCAGTTCCAGTCTTAGACCAAGGATCTTCTGGGTAGCCAGAAAACATCCATTTAATGGCGAGAAGGTGCATCATTCCTCTCTAGGGTTGAGCGCTGGGTTTCGGATCCGCCACGTAAAAAACAACCCCCCTGAAAAGGCGAAAACAACCTAGGATGAGAGACCCCTTTTTAAATGACGAACTCTATAAAGACTAACGTCACCGACGTTCAAGGAGTGTGATGGAAAGGACAAGGACTGAAGCGTGTAGGTCCTTGTGGCATTTACTACATTGGCTATGTACAAGAACACAAATTCAGTGTGAGACTTATGGTGGAAGATGGGCGAGTCCTGGCATTCTCTCCGGTGGATGAATGTCTAGCCAGAATCCATATTATAGCGAAGTTCTTCAACATATCGCTGATTTGTGCCAATGCCGCGACAAAAGAGAAGGATGATGTGACCGTTTGTTTTGCTTTCTCCAGCTTGGACAAAGAAGCGAACCAAATGGGTCTGGTAGTGAAATACTAAATATATCCTGTCATCAAACAAACAGTCGTCGCATTCACAACTTGGCTCCCACGTCACTACTGACATAACTTCGAAGTCGTAGATAATTTCGTCTATCTTGGAATCTTCATTAGCACCAACAACAACAAAAGCATCGAAATCCAATACAGAATAAAGAGTGCTATTTTGGACTGAGTAGGCAATTGAGAAGTTAAGCCTTCTCTCAATAAACAAAGACCAAATTCTACAAGTCACTCATCGTCTCCGTCCAGCTGATGCAGAAGCATGGCCAATGACAACATCTGATGAATTGACGTTACAAATTTTCGAGAGAAAGGTTCTGCGGAAGATTTATGGTGCTTTGCGTATTAGCAACGGCGAATACCGCAGTCCATGCAACGATGATCTGTAGGAGTTATACGACGACATTGACATAGTTCAACGAATTAACCGCCGGTCGAAGCAGAGGAAAAGAAAGACCCCTACTTCGACTGAGTAGGAATGCAAGAAATCTTCAATTGGGACCAAACAACGAAAAGAAAGAAAAACTGGAGCGCTGTTGTAACGTCGGGTGTAACCGCTTAAGGTGTCTACGCCAATAAAGAAGAATATGAAGAAGAAAAAGAAGGAAGTCTAAGCGCTGAAGGATAAAAATGCTTTTATTTTCATCAAAGGAATTATGAAAAGAGTTAACTACTTGACAATATTAAAAAATATTTACGTCTCCGTCAGCAGCTAAACTCAAATTCAATCTTGGTTACCACTTTGTTCTGGATAACGACTAGAAACATTATATTTTAGGGGCTAAGGAATGGTTGTTGTATACCGTCGAAAAAATCCTTCGTTCAAGTCTTTAGTTTTGAGAAAAACGCGTTTAATGATTCAAATGACACGAGTTCTCAAGGCTTTATCTCCGAAACTATTAGTCGGATCAACTTGAAAATTTAGGACAATATTGCAGAGGTGTTTAGATATTTAATAAGGCAATAAAAAGGTCGGTTTTTTGAAACCCGTTTACCCATGTAACCCCTTAATAGTTTAGGAGAAAAGTCACGTCGACGTCAAAACAACTCCATGTACAAGTTTTATTATTGGCTCACTGTATTTACATATGTATGTATGTACTCGTACATATGCATATTCTCGATCAAAGCTGATCGCAGCCATGTCAAATATGATAGGTCTATTTGATTAAGCGATTTTTATAAATATTGACATTTTTTTGAAGAAAACACTTTTTAAACAGCTGCAGTCATTTCAAATATTGATCCATTTATTTACGACATTGCCTCTATCGGAGCGAAACACGTGCCAAAAATTCAGGAGAAAATATTTTTTTAATAAAAAGTTACATTATGACAACTTGCTCGTCAAAAGAAGAGCATGTGCTCATATGCTTCCTCAGCCCAGATCGCTTGGCAGCGAACTCCTTTCTCTTTAACCTCAATTGGTATGCAGGGCCGTCTTAAACCAAGCTGCGGCCCTTGGCCACACAAGAATTTGGGACCCTTTTTGAAAGTAAAAAAAGCGTCTTATCCTAAATTTTTTGTTTAACTTTATTAATGTAATCAAATACAGTATGATATAATTGTCATTAATGATGATGTGTGTAGGTGTGTTTGTGTATGTGGGTGTCTGTGAGGGTGTGTGTGATTACGATATTGAGATATCGATTTCTTTCGGGATTTCTGTTGAGCAAAATCTTCTATTATATCTTTAAAGTCAATTTTTTGATAGATATCTTTTTTCTATGCACATAATTGACAAACTACTCAGTCGTTCTTGTAACATTGTTGTTCGCAATACATTTTTTATTCTCTTAAGCTGCGAAAATGACCGCTCTCCACTACGATTGGTAACTATTAGACAAAGGAATATTCTGGTGGCAATTTCTATGTTTGGAAAAGTTTCTTCCAATTTATCTGATTTTATTAGGTTTGAGATATTTAAATCCGCTGATTGCTTTGTTGTGTTTATCAAATATTGGCTTAAATGAAAACATTCTGTTTTGAGCTCATCTGCATTAATGTCATCATGATAAAATTCTGAAAATTCTTTGCATTTTTTGATCAACTCGCCAGATTCATTTGTTGTTAACCGACAAAGAAAACTAAATCGACTATAAATTTCTTGGTATGCTGCCGAACGTTTCCTTAATTGTCAATTATGGGAATGAAAATATCTACATGAAACTTATCCTTGCCTCTCAAAGTGATGCTTGTGCTGCGATTTTTTTTCTTTCAAATGTATCTTTGTAGTCAGCAAATGGATTTTTTTCTTTAGTAGCCGCTTCGTACTGATCAAAATTATTGCGTGCGGTATTGACATAACTGATCACAGATTCGTAGAGTTTCGTTACAACGTCCATGGTCAGAGTGCTATTCTGTAAACTTAGACTTGTTTTATTTATAATTCCCAAAAGATCATTCCATATTTCCGTTAGAAGAGCTGTTTCAAATTTGACCATTTTTTTCTAGGCTTTGGGCTTCCTTTCTAGTGTTGATTGGTGTAACTTGCGATTGAAGACAATGCTTCAGAAATATTGAAATAACCATTTTGCAAAGCATTAAAAGCATTGGCACGTGCAGACCATCTAGTTTCCGAAAGAGACTTTAGGACTCTATTTGCTCCTAGATGCTCTGTCAAAATTTTCAAATTTTCCATCGTTTTGTCGAAGCCGAGAAAAAATTGAACAATTTTTGTACAAATTGAAAGAATGATACCGCTTTAGTAACACACTCAACAGCTCGAATACCCACTAAATTTAGCGAATGTGCCGCACATGGAACGTAAATCGCAAATTCGCAAATTTCTTTTATTCTTGACTGAACACCAGAGTACTTTCCAGACATGTTTGATGCATTGTCATAGCTCTGCCCGCGACAATCTTTTACAGGAATATCAAGGCTTACGCTAATAGAATAGTACTTTGTCGATTTAAGTTCTTTGAGGATGCTTTTTGAAACTTGCTGTCCCATTAAATTAATAAATGCATTACAAATATTTGTCGACTAGCTTTTTACCCGCGGCTTCGCCCGCAGTAGAGCCATTAAATAAGTATGAGGGATAAAGGGTAAGGGTATAATAATAGAAATGACTCAAAGTGATAACTAAATTTTATTGCTTGGCTGAGATCAACAATTTTTAAAAATTCCTACAGACAATGAAGATTCAACACCTTAAAATATGCGTATTGAAATGCAACAACTAATCTTAAAATATATTTCACCGTAACAAAAATAAATAATTCTGAATTCTAACAATTTAAAAAAATAAAATACAAAGTATTATTCTAGGATATTTTTGTAGACCATGTTATAAGTTTTCCCGTCGGGTGCAAATATGTGTGAATTCTGGGCATTAGATACACGTGAACAGGCTACATAAAGTTGACCATGAGAGAAGCATGGGTTTTCTAAATGCACTCCTGCTAGCAGTAATGTTTGTCCTTGTGCCTTGTTTATAGTAACAGCAAAGCTTAGCTTGACGGGAAACTGAACTCTTTTAAATTTGAATGGAAAGTCAGTGGGAATAATTGGCATCCAAAGTATTATAACAATATTTTCCTTACCGACACCTGTTAAAATAGTAGCACCAAGTATGTTCTGTCCCAATTTTGTTATCCGAAGCTTTGTTCCATTACATAGCAGAGGAGCATCTAGATTTCGCATAAGCATTACTGGTATATTTAGTTTCAATTGAAGTTTATGTGACGGTACTCCCTATTGTTCAAGTGAATTTAAAAACTCCACAGGATATAAAGTACTTAGTTCCGTATCTATAATTGTATTCATTGACAAATATTCTTTCATTTTTCCTTGAACCTCGCTTAAAATATCAGTGTTGATCCTATTAGCAATTTCATTTCTTGGTGCTAATATTGCTCTTGCACACAACCACTGATCACTACACAAATTTTGTTGCAATTCCGGAAAAACATTAGCAATGAAATCCACATCACTTTCTACTAAATTACAAAATTCTCTTGACAGTAATATATAGCCTTCAACGTCAACAGCTAAACAACCATCACCAATTTTCAACAACATTTCTGCGTAAAGTCCTGAATCCACGTCATTTTGAAGATGCACTCTCATATTAGTTTTCAGGCTGAGTTTTTCAACTGTTGACCATAAGCGTGGTGATTTAATGCACGCTTGAATTTCATCTGCTGGCGTCCCCCTCTCAATCACTGGGAGGGCTTGACGGAAATCACCAGTCAATAAAACTACCATGCCATTTTGGATATACCAGATTTTCGCTTCCGAGGCATTTTCTAAGAAAAGCAGAGTAAGAATTAACATCAGCGAGTAAGATCTAAAATAATAAAATGACTGCTAAGCACAAAAATTACGGATTACCTTGTTTTATACTGCATGTAACGACAGAAGAAAATAACAATAAATATAGAAAAATTAATATTATTATGTTAATACAAATAATTTCGACACAGTTATCACAAAAACGGTACTCACAGACTTTTTTTAGATCATTAAAAGAGAAATAATTCTTTCATACATAACTTTTGTGTATCTTGAACCGCTTTCGCAGCGCAAGGAACGGAAGCCCTCAAAGATAAATAATTTCCCTCGTTTTTTACACATTTACCACTGTTTCTTCGCTCCTATTGTTCGCAGCGTGATGCTATATAGCCTATAGCCTTCCTCGATAAATGGACTATCCAACACAAAAAGAATTATTCAATTCGAACTAGTAGTTTCAGAGATTAGTGCGTTCAAACAAACAAACTCTTCAGCTTTATAAAATTAGTATAGATTATAATATTAGTATAGATAAATATGATGCACTTCCTTTTCCACGATTTCGGCAGTTTTGTATGTGATCAGCAAAAAGGATCAAATTCACTAATCAGTTCTAAGCATCCCAAATATTGGGTTGTCTTGCGGTATTTTCGCTAGTTGGCGCTGAAAGCGCGTAGTTCTAGTTTTATTCGTCGCATCGGGTCATGCTATACCTTTTTGGAAAGCTCATTTCACGCGCTAACACGCGTTTGATTGATTGTCGTTTCTTTTAAGTCGTTCGTGAGTTATAGCGTCGCAAACATGGAGCAAAATAAAGAGAAAATACGGCATATTTTACAGTACTACTACGATAAAGGCAAAAATGCATCTCAAGCCGCCAATAAAATTTGTGCAGTTTATGGACCCGATACAGTTTCCATTTCCACCGCACAACGATGGTTTCAACGTTTTCGTTCTGGTGTAGAGGTGGTCGAAAATGCGCCACGCTCCGGAAGGCCTGTCGTCGAAAATTGCGATAAAATCGCTGAATTGGTCGAAAGAGACCGGCATAGTAGTCATCAAACCGTTATAAACCATTTGAAGAAGCTTGGAGTCACTAAGAAGTTCGATGTATGGGTGCCACACGAATTGATTCAATAAAAATACCGCAAGACTTTTTTGACAACCCAATAATTGTACTTAGTAAATTAGGTAGGATGCGTTCGGAAATATACCTGATAAGATTACTGATTTGTGAAAAAGTGTAATATGCCCGACAAAAATGCAAATGAAATGCAGGTCCAGCTTTCAAAGATTTTTTAATACATATCTTAATATATAAAAATCACGTGTCACATTGTTTGTTTGCGATGGACTCTTAAACTACTGAACCGATTTTAATGAAATTTTTAACACTGTGTGCAGTTTGGTCCAACTTGAAAGATAGGATAGTTTATAACTCTCCTTATAGTCGCATTATTTATTTATTGCAAATTATTTGTTTATTATTAGCAAAGAGCTATCCACCAGTTGGTGGCGCTAAGAGCGGTATTGAGTGCGGTATGTTACAGTAGATGGCGCTACAAACATTAAAAACATTAAATGAAAATGCGTTGTTTGAAGTTTATATTATTTGAGGTAAAGTTATACGAGTCTATGACTTCCAAAAAAAAATAAAAATTGGGCGGGGCGAAGTTCGCCGGGTCAGCTACTTAGTCATCTTTAAAAATTCTATAAAGCCTTATTAAAAAAGCCGATTATTTCGAGAAGTATTAATGACACCGATTTTGACCTTGGATCTTTTTTATAGCAAATAAAATTTCCTTCCGGTGTGAGTTACGACTTTGTTGCACTGGGCACTTTTGTAGACTGAACTGTTCTGAGACATATGCGTCTAAAGTCAAAGCGACACCATAAAGTACCTCTTATCTGTAAGAATTTAAAGATAAAAACTCACGATTGTAGTGTATTTTCTATGGAAAATTTTTACAGGGCTTGGTGCAGTTCTTAATGTTAATATTAAGGGCTAAAATTTTCAGGGAATTTTTTTAGAGTATTTCAAAGGAAATTTCGTGACGGGACTGAAAAAAAATTAATAGTTAAAAAAAAAACAAAAACACCCTAATGTATTATACTATATATTTGGTGCATGAGGTTTGATTCAACCTCAAAAGATTTTAGTACTTAAACCAACGCTTCCTACCGCGCATTGTTAAGAGTCCTCTCGATATCGAGAAGGATCCCTAAAATTACTTATGCATAAGGGCTCTCGCCATTCATGCTACTACAGCCTGCAGAGCAGGTTCGACAGACCCGCTATTGCTGTAGGGTTGTACTTATTTGTAACGAACTCAAAAATTTATTGAAAACTTGAAAAGATTCCTTTTGCCTTGGCTATGAGAACTATCAAAAATGACTGTGAATTTAGTAAAGCTTGTGAAAATTGTCTCAATAATGGCCTTACCTTACGTGCGTGAAAGCATCATAGTTGTGAATATCTCTTTCATAGCGCCTTGTAGACCCCCCTTTTCTACGCCTAGGAGAGCTTTCTATGTGTACAACAGTTTAGCTCTAATTATTCACTTAGTGAGTATAAATACTATATATGTGTACGTATGTAGAGAACGGCGAAAACCTCGTAGCGATATCTTCCAGTAAAGAAGAAGAAGATGTAGAGATCCATAATATTCGACATGTGTATGATATTTGCGAAATTTTTGCACAGATGTTTTCTTTTCCAAATATTTGAAGACATCTGTCAACAAAATCAGCATTTGAGCCAAAAAGTGCAAATATTAACATTGCAAAATGTTCACATAGACGGCACAAGATTTTGTATATAAACCTCGGTAATTTTGATAATCTTCATCAAATTTACAACGACAGCATTTTGGAGTTATAGCAATTCAAAACAGAAATGGAGAAATCATTATCTTTCTTTTACATTTTACTTTTAGCCTCAGGTTTATTCACCATGGCAGTAACTGATTCTTCAGGAACCAGTGCTAATAGTACAGCTGCTGCTGAACCAGCAATAACTTCTGCTCCAGGAACAGCTTCTGATCCAACAACAACAACAACAACAACTGCTGCTCCAGGAACAGCTTCTGATCCAACAACAACAACAACTACTGCTGCTCCAGGAACAGCTTCTGATCCAACAACAACAACAACTACTGCTGCTCCAGGAACAGCTTCTGATCCAACAACAACAACAACTACTGCTGCTCCAGGAATAGCTTCTGATCCAACAACAACAACAACTACTGCTGCTCCAGGAACAGCTTCTGATCCAACAACAACAACAACTACTGCTGCTCCAGGAACAGCTTCTGATCCAACAACAACAACAACTACTGCTGCTCCAGGAACAGCTTCTGATCCAACAACAACAACAACTACTGCTGCTCCAGGAATAGTTGCTGATCCAACAACAACATCAACTGCTGCTCCAGGAACAGCCTCTGATCCAACAACAACAACAACTACTGCTGCTCCAGGAACAGCTTCTGATCCAACAACAACAACAACTACTGCTGCTCCAGGAACAGCTTCTGATCCAACAACAACAACTGCTGCTCCAGGAACAGCTTCTGATCCAACAACAACAACTACTTCTGCTCCAGGAATAGCTTCTGATCCAACAACAACAACTGCTGCTCCAGGAACAGCTTCTGATCCAACAACAACTGCTGTTCCAGGAACAGCTTCTGATCCAACAACAACAACTGCTGCTCCAGAAATAGCTTCTGATCCAACAACAACAACTACTACTGCTGCTCCAGGAACAGCTTCTGATCCAACAACTACTGCTGCTCCAGGAACAGCTTCTGATCCAACAACAACAACAACAACTGCTGCTCCAGGAACAGCTTCTGATCCAACAACAACAACTGCTGCTCCAGGAATAGCTGCTGATCCAACAACAACAACAACTGCTGCTCCAGGAATAGCTGCTGATCCAACAACAACAACAACTGCTGCTCCAGGAACAGCTTCTGATCCAACAACAACAACAACAACTGCTGCTCCAGGAACAGCTTCTGATCCAACAACAACAACTGCTGCTCCAGGAACAGCTTCTGATCCAACAACAACAACTGCTGCTCCAGGAATAGCTGCTGATCCAACAACAACAACAACTGCTGCTCCAGGAACAGCTTCTGATCCAACAACAACAACAACTACTGCTGTTCCAGGAACAGCTTCTGATCCAACAACAACAACTGCAGCTCCAGGAATAGCTTCTGATCCAACAACAACAACAACTACTGCTGCTCCAGGAATAGCTTCTGATCCAACAACAACAACTGCTGCTCCAGGAACAGCTTCTGATCCAACAACAACAACAACTACTGCTGCTCCAGGAACAGCTTCTGATCCAACAACAACAACAACAACTGCTGCTCCAGGAATAGCTTCTGATCCAACAACAACAACAACTACTGCTGCTCCAGGAACAGCTTCTGATCCAACAACAACAACTGCTGCTCCAGGAATAGCTGCTGATCCAACAACAACAACAACAACTGCTGCTCCAGGAACAGCTTCTGATCCAACAACAACAACTGCTGCTCCAGGAATAGCTTCTGATCCAACAACAACAAGTGCTGCTCCAGGAATAGCTGCCGATCCAACAACAACAACAACAACAACTGCTGCTCCAGGAACAGCTGCTGATCCAACAACAACAACAACTGCTGCTCCAGGAACAGCTTCTGATCCAACAACAACTACAACAACTGCTGCTCCAGGAACAGCTTCTGATCCAACAACAACTACAACAACTGCTGCCCCAGCAAAAACGCCAACTATTCCATCAAACACAACTGCTGCCCCAGCAAAAACTCCAACTATTCCATCAACAACAACTGCGGCAACAACAACAACGAAAAAAACAACTGCGGCTCCAGCAAAGACTGCTGCTATTCTATCAACAACAACTGCTGCTCCAACAAAGAAACCACCTACTCCATCAACAACAACTACGACAACAACAACGAAAAAAACAACTGCTGCTCCAGCAAAGAAACCACCTACTCCATCAACAACAACTACGACAACAACAACAACAACGAAAAAACCTGTTGCTCCACAAGTAGTGCAAGGGACAAATCCAGCACAAAGACCACCGGTTAATCAAGGACCACATGGACCACATGGCTGGCCATTCGAGTATCTAGTTCCATATTTTAATGGGAAAGGAGGCCGCGGGTTACCTCATCATAACAGAGGATAAGATCAGATAAATTTGTTGTTGATTGGAGTGGAATCTTAGTAAAAAGGTTAACAACTACAATAAGCTATAGAAAACCACAACGATTACATTTTAATTTGCTACCAACAATGTTTTAAATAATGAATTTATTTATCAAGAATTTTGCGAAGTCCAGGTGAGACGATAACGGATACGAAATGTCAATTTTAGTTTTAAGCATTCAAGTTGTAAAGTCAAATATGTTTTTGCGAAATAAATACTTCATATTCTCTTTTTTTGGAAAATGTACTAAAGTGTCTTTCACATAATAATTAAGAATTTTTTAAAGAAACACTAAATTACTCTATTATAGAAACAGCTAATAGTTGTGAGGGAACCTCCGAAATTGAAATTGCAAATGTGTGAAATCAATTCGCGAATCTTTCGTCCACATAGTTATTTTCGCTATTCCAGCAGATTTTATACCGTATATGTTCTTATGTTTGGACTCAGCATGATAGGCAGGGGGTCGGTGAGAGGGAAGATATCAAGTCAGGCGACCACTCAAGCTCCCAGAGTACCGCAGTATCTTCCAGACAGAAGTCTTTGCGGTCAGGAAATCTGATAAGATACCTAATAAGGCAGGAAACGAAAAAAGTAGCAAAATATATACATGTCGATAACCCAGCGGCAGAAATTTTCCTTAAAATCAGTTAGACAGTATATATGTATAGTGACTGCCCGAAAACGGCTACACATATACTGGGCTCCAGGTTACAAGGACGATCCAGGCAACGAAATAGTTGATGAGACTGCGAAAAGTGACATCCGCCGGGCTACCAAACCACTTCAGGAAATATGCAAGTCACTAAAAACAATACACAATGAAATTTCCGAAAGTGCTGGCAGACGGATCCGGATGGTATTCCATCTCCTTAAAGGCATGCACGATCACCAAGATCATGTGGAAGGAACAAAAGACTGAACTAAAAGGCTGCAAGTTGGCCAAGTCACACATCACAATTTGCTGGCATCATGTGCCAGCCGTATGGGTATTATTAATGATGACACATATAGAAATTGCATGTCAGCAGAAATGCGGAGACACTGGAACGACTCCTCCTTATGTCCGGTTATATATTGAACTCGACTGCCAATATGTATATAACGGTATTCCCTATATTCTTCTAAACTTGCGGAACGGCTTTCGGGAAACTACCAACCTCAACCGGTGATTTATATGTGACGTAGGCCTCGACAGTTTCTTTCAAAATATATTGTGATTGTATCCGACACTACCATAACAAGACTACGGTTTGAGTTTACGAACGAGTGAGTCAAGTTTGGAAGTAATTAGGAATATAATATATGTATCTGTGGGAGTATTTTGTGGAGTATATATTGAATTATTGTAATTGATGGATTATTCCAAACCTTCGAAGACTTTTTTTATAACAGACAACCAAGTCGTCAAAGTCTTCTGATGATGATTGCTAGCTCTTTCACAATATTTGCTTTAATAGTATCAGGATTTTTTGTTGGCAACGGTCATAAATATTACCAAAACTCTTTATACCAACAAACTGAACATTTTTATGTATAATGTAGGTCTAAATAAAGCTCGATAAGTTGTTGCTTTTAATGCTGAAATTTTCACTTTTCTCTAAATTACCCAAACCAAAAACAGAATGGTACAACCAAACTATTAGAAACTAAGTGGACTAAGCTTACCAATTATCACTTTAAAGATTATATTTATCGACAACGAAAGAATGAACTTTACCGAATATTCAACAATCATTACAATATGAAAAATTAGCGAAAAGAATGGATCGAACCACATCAACTACAAGGTGTGTTCCAAAGTAAACAGGACTTTTTGAATCTAGCGCCCCCTGGTGGCGCCATCTATATGTCGACTGGTGAATCTGCTATCTTTATCGATTGTCCAGTGAGAATTTCATGACATTTCATTGATTGAAAGTGAAGTTATTGCGTTTTAAGTGTCAGTATGTTTGTGTTATCGGTGCGAAAATGAGCTTCGAACAAAGAGCCAACATAAAATTTTGTTTTAAAATTGGTAAAACTTTTACCGAAACGTTTCAATTGATGAAACAAGTTTATGACGATAATTGCCTAGTAGAGTGCACGAATGGTTTCAACGTTTCAAAGTGGTCGTGAGGACCTAAATGACGATCAACATGTGGGCTAATCAAAATCCGTGATCACCGGAAATTCTATCGAAACTGTGCGTGAATTCATCAAAAAATCTTGATTTAAATTCAAGGAAATGGAATTGAACATCTCCAAAACATCAATTTATCGCATTTTGACCGAACATTTGGGCTTACGAAAGGGGTGTGCACGGTTTGTTCCACACAAATTTACTGACAACCAAAAATTGCTCAAAATCCAACATTCGAAGGACATCATTGTGACCGATTATTTGATCAAAAATAATATTTTAAACATTAACCACTCCCCGTATTCACCTGATATGGCACCGTGCGACTTCTTCCTTTCGGGAAAATTGTATTTGCCCATGAAAGAAAAGCGTTATGCAGACGTAGAGGCCATTCAAAAGGCTTGCACCGGCATACTGGCGGCCATACCGGCCAACGAGCTAAAACACTCGTTCGACATGCTTTCGGGCCGTGCAAAAAGCTGTTTTGAAGCAGAAGGAGACTATTTTGAATAAAATAAATTGATTTTGCCGAAAAAACTATTTTTTCTGTTTTTTTTTTTAAGTCCTGTTTACTTTGGAACATACCTTGTATTTGCTGATTTGAAAGCAAAGCTTTTGACAGCATAGAAAGGGGGCGTATCCGACCCATTAAGTCTGAATTTTGTAACTCTACAAACTATATTTTAAATAAAAAGTAGCAAAATTTCTAAGTCGGTTCATACCATTAGAGGAAAAAGAGAGAGGAGTTCCCTGTCAAACGATCTGAGCTGTGGAAGTATATGAGCCGATATTATTCTTTTGACGAAGAACGTTAGGGCTGTAGCTGAGTAGCCTCATGTAACTTTTTATAAAATGCTACTGTTTAAACAAAAATATTTTCTCCTGAATTTCTGACACGTGTTTCGCTCCGATAGACTTGAACTCGAAAATAATAAATCAATATTTGAAATAAATGCAGCTGTTTAAAAAGTGTTTTCTTCAAAAAATGTCAATATTTATAAGAAAGTCGTTTAGTCAAATATATGTACTTATATTTGACATGGTTGCGATCAGCTTTGATCAATAATATGCTTACATACATAAAAATATGTACTACTGTGCCCAAAAAATAAGGTGACATTGTATGTATTTATTTTGAAAATTCTTTATTTACTCTTCCAAATCAATTTAAGCTTCTTGAAGAGAAAATGACTTTTGAAGCATTCCATGAAAAAGTGGAACCCTGAACTGTTTTACAAATATGCATTTTTTATATAGATTGCTCGTACATAGTGAGATTATGTTCTCATTTAAAATAATTTACAAAAGTTGTAGTGAGTATGTCTCATTTTTTGTAAATACCGTTATTTATTGAGAGTAACAACAATTCGGATTTTTTCATTAGTCTTTACACAACTTTTTGCGAGGTCGCTGCCGCTATTGTTTATCAGATAGAAACTAGATTTATGTTCTTAGCTATAGTGTATGGTCCGCTGTATTTAACTGTATACAACTTTTTTTGCTTAAGTGTTTTATTGATACGAAATTAATCATAACGGAAAGGTAAGTTTCGATGTCCCATACGTGACGCTTAATTCCTTTTTCTATTAATAATTGTAAAACAAGTCGACTATACAAATTGAATTTTTCTGTTAACAGCTAACTTTTAGCGGTCTAAAAACTGGTGAAACAATTTTGTTTGAAATCGCTTTGCTTACAATATATTCTTGGTGATAATAAAGTGTCTGTACGTGACGCCAAAGAATAAGTTATCTGACATCTTCAACTTTTACTGGCGTTTGTAATAAACAAAGCCCTTTTTTGTACTGCAAATCTCAATAACGCAAAAAATGAGCGACCAGCAACCATCAACCAGTGCTAGCCGCATGCGAAAATTTCGAGAAAAAAGAGAAAGATCCAAACTTTACCGCTAATGAGACTAAAAGATTGCGTGAGCAGAAAATCTTTCTCAAGGTGAGTTAAAAGCAATTTTACTTAAGGAAAGGGATAAGAAGAGATTGCAAAGGGCAAAAAAGCGGGTTGAACTTAAAAATCCTACTGATTCTCCTGTAAGTACTGAATCTCCGTACAAGTCGAAACAGACTTTATCTAAAGCTGTTCAAAAGGTTCTAAAAGCACTGCCTCAATCACCAAGAAAGAAAAAAGTGGTTTTTACAGAACTAGAGCGTAAAATGGACATTCCTCTAGCAGAAAGCCCAAACATTAGCACATCAGGTGACGATACACTTTATGACGATGTGTATACCTGCCCAGGCGCAAATGATTCCATCGTTGTTTGGGAAAACGGCATTAAGAAGAAGTGTCAAAAGCATTATTTGACTTTGTACCTACGAGATGCCTTTTGCGTTTTTAAAGAATTTTTTCCTAATGTCGAAATTGGATTTTCAAAATTTTGTAGTCTAAGACCGAAAAACGCTTTGCTAATGAAAGACACACCTTCAGACCAGTGCAAATGTTAACTCATGAAAAATTTATGTTCAAATTGAAAGGTTTGAAACAAAATTATTGTAACGACTGGTGGACTATGATTTTATGTGCTCCCTCTTTGGATTCGAACTGCTGGAAAAATGAATGTGATACTTGTTCCGATGGCAAAAAAATATTAATTTTTATGGATTTAAGTACAATCTGTAAATGGAAAGAATGGGAGAAAAACTCAGAAAATAAACTACGTTTAGTAAACCACGAAACAAGTTCAGGTAAACTTAAAGAAAAATTGACTGATTCTATCCATATTATGATGAAGCATGTTAATTTAAAACGAGTTCAAGCCGGTGAATTTCAAAAAGACCAACGCAATGAAAATGTGCGAATCCTTCAAGTTGATTTTGCGATGTCTTTTGGCTGTGAATACCAGAATGAAGTTCAAAGCGCACTCTGCTCACGAACAAGTGTTCTTTTATTTACTGCCGCAAGTTTTTACAAAGGCAATTGCCAAACATATCTTATATGCTCAGATGCAAATTCGAAAGACAAGGATACAGTTTTTGTTTTCATCACTAAGTTGTTTGACTTGATGCATAAAGAAAATGAAGACTTACCTTCAGCGGAAATTATTTGGAGTGACGGCCCTTCATCGGAATTTAAGAACCGTTATATGGTTAAACTAACATCAATATTGAGCGAAAAGTACAAAAGGCCCTTTTATTGGAAATATTTTGCTATATCGCCTTTTCCATGTGATAGACGGAGTTGGCGGAAATATCAAAAGACTTGTAAGAGAGAAAATGATGAGCCAAAATGAACATGTTGTTGTCCAATCAGCCAAGGACTTTTCTGATTTAGCTTCTCAATTAGTCACAAAAACCCGTGTGATTTATGTGCCATCCTCTGAAATTTATGAAAGGATTAAAGGTGCATCGCCGTGGGACAATGCCAAAGCGATAACTGGAATTTCCAACTTCCATTTTATTAAAACTGTGGAGAAAGTTGTGGAGTGCAGAAAAAATTGCCTTTCCCAAGACAAAACTGTATTTACATATTGATGTTTACATATATTATAGATTTAAGTTGAACTATGTCCCGTACGTGACGCAACTTGTCTGTACGTGACAAATATAAAAAAATGTTTTTGAATTATAAATATGTGTTTTAATTAATATTTTTTTTTCGCTAGTAGCAAGCTTGATTCTTAGTTATAATTTCCTTTGAAGACACTTTTTGTGTGCCTGTAATATATTCGCTGAAATCTGAATAAAACTATAACGATTTCGAATGTTGGTTGACTTGATATGTCCCGTACGTGACATGGGTTGTTTACATTTTTCTTCAGTATTTCATAACTTATTTTAAATTTTTCTTCGCGCTATTAAAGACTAGTATATAATCTATTAAATTAGAGAAAAAATATATATATCTGATAAAAGAATTAAGTGCTATATGTAATATAAACCGTAAAATTAGTTGAACTTGTCTGTACGTAACAATAGAATGCACTTTTGCAAAATTTCAGAAAACTGAGGAACAGTTCGCATATATACAGACAGCTGCAATGATTTATATACGCATCTTTTGCAAAAAATTTAAAAAATGTCAAAGATTTTAAAATAATTTTACTTTTTTTACTAAGATAATAGTATATCTCATTCATTTTCAATGTGTTAAGGTACACATAAGGACTTAAAGATCGACTGAGCAAATTGCGCGTGCGATTACACATGAAATGAAATGAGATCTTAAGCAAAAATTAGTGCGTCATTCCGACGTATCGTTAACCTGCCAGGGTTAATGTCGTTATCATTTACCTATGTGTGCGTACGACCGCTGGGAATTATACGCGTTGACCGTCCGCACTGTCCATACAGCATACTTTTAGGCAAAATATTTCGTAGCGCGCTGGAATTGACAGAACTGCCAGCAGAGAATGTTGATTCGGAGAACATGACTAAATGCATAGGACAAAAAATGTGCGAGTTTTCATAGAATTTATAGAAAAAAGAATGTATAGAAAAATTTTGTGAGCTGTCGAAGACTTACCTTACAACTTTCGCATGAAAATTGAATTTGTTATATTTTTTGGGCTATTGATGGCTTATGCTACGAAATTACGCCTGTGAGAAGCTGTTGACCAATCTCATACCTCACTTACTCAAGCTTCACGTCGGGGCGAGTGCAATAAACAGACATACTATACTTACTATATTTCATTTAAAAACGATCTAGTTTCTAGTACAAAACTTATAGAACTAAACGCCTGGAATCATATTAAATATATCGAAAACGTGAACTAATTAAAAAAATTCAAAAAATTAGAAAACTGTTATTTAAATAAATCGGTTATCTTTTTTTGTACTATCTGTTTTTTTTTTTTGATAATTGAAATACAGCTTTCTCCCTTAGCCGTCTCAGTACATTCATATCGTTTTAATCGACGCCATCATGACTAGTCCACTGTAGAGATTTATTAAAATTTCAATTGCTTCATTTTGTTCGATTTTCTCCAGTGTCTCTAGGACGTAGTCTTCGTCTGATTAGTACGCTGTTTTCGTTCCATTCACGAATGGTTGGTAAAGTACATTCACTCTAAAGTTTTATTATTTTATTAAAAAACAAATTCACAATAACTTATATATCTTCCTAGTTTTATAGGCTTGTAGTCTATTTAATTTTATGTTCCATTTAATCTTTTGGTAGATTTGATACTTCTGGAGGTCTTTTTGAACTCGTTCTTCTGATAGTTTTAGTAATGTAGAGCTTTCATGTGATAGTTTTTGGCTTTGCAGACACAGCTAGGAGGCATTCTTTATGTAGTTTGGATACTTCTTGTGGTGGATTGTATTTTTGGTGTCGTCCTTGTAGTAGTTTTTGGCTTGCAAGCACAACTAGGGATGTTTTTTTGGAAGTTTGGATATTTTTTGTCGTGTAAAGTCTTTTTATAGGCCATTTTATTTTAGGAGCTGGTGTTCTATTGATAGTTTTCATACTTCTTGTGGTGTATATCCTTCTTGTAGGCCATTTTATTTTAGGAGCTGCCGTTCTCCTGGTTGTTTTCATACTTCTTATGATGTATGTCCTTCTTGTAGGCCATTTTATTTTAGGAGCTACCATTCTCCTGGTAGCTTTCATACTTCTTGTGGTGTATATCCTTCTTGTAGGCCATTTTATTTTAGGAGCTACCATTCTCCTGGTAGCTTTCATACTTTTTATGATGTATATCCTTCTGGTAGGCCATTTTATTTTAGGAGCTACCATTCTCCTGGTAGCTTTCATACTTCTTATGGTGTATATCCTTCTTGTAGGCCATTTTATTTTAGGAGCTACCATTCTCCTGGTAGCTTTCATACTTTTTATGGTGTATATCCTTCTTGTAGGCCATTTTATTTTAGGAGCTACCATTCTCCTGGTAGCTTTCATACTTCTTATGGTGTATATCCTTCTTGTAGGCCATTTTATTTTAGGAGCTACCATTCTCCTGGCAGCTTTCATACTTTTTATGATGTATATCCTTCTGGTAGGCCATTTTATTTTAGGAGCTTTCGTTCTTTTTGTAATTTTTATACTTTCTGTGGTGTATAGACCTTTTGGAATCGTTTTTGTAGTAGTGTTATTTTTAGCAGCTTTTGTTGTAGGTTTCTTTCTTGCAGTTGTTGTTGTGATGTATGTCCATTCTGTGGTATTTGTTGTGAGGGTCTTTCTTGTAGTCATTGTTGCGCTGCGTGTCGATCTCGTGATATTTTTGAAAGCCTTTGTTGTGCGAGTCATTCTTGGAGTAGTTTTTGTGGTGCGAATCTTTGTCGTAGTCGTTTTGATAGTACTTGTGCTCGTTGTAGTCGTAGTTGTTGTCGTGTGCGGCCTTTTAGAACTGAATTTAGGACATTTTTTTCTTTTACAACAACAACAACATGTTCTCCAGCGGCAACAAGGAAAGCGTCTGCGTTTGAAAAGTTCAAGGTTCAAAATCCTGCCCAAAAGTGATTTTATAGAGCGTTTTAGCACAGAATGTGTCGGCTTTTCAATATTATTAAATCCACTCGGCACTTGGATCAAGCCTGTTTCACCACTTTTACCAGATTTTGTCTGGTTTTTTAGCTTTTCGGATAGTAATCGGGCTGTAGTAACACTAAAAGCTGCGATCTGATCATCTTGTTTTTTCACGACCTGATTATTACACTGTACTACGACAAGAATTGCCGCTACCAAAGTAGCAACTCCTGGAAAGCACGAAGTCTGCATGGTTTTCGTGGCGCCGACAACTTCGCAAAGACAAGCGTGTGCAGAACGCTTAAACAAATCTGTGAAACTCGACAGTGTCTTGTGATTTTATAGAATTTTTTTTTTAATTTCCATCAGATGTTTTAGTGAATTTAGTTATTCGGGAAAGAAAACATATGTGATTTTTACTAATTAACAAAAATATTCATTTAGTTTTAAGGGCTTTGTGCATACCGTCTGCTTATTTGTTGCTACACTCAGAGAAAAATTGTGCTCCTACACGATTCAACAATCGTCAATTATAAGAAATTAACTTTCAATATTTTTTGGTAACAGATAATGGTTTAAAATTTAATGGTACTCTTTCTCGTTTACAGTTCACTCAATCTGAAAGTCTAGATTTTTGCTGAAGGCAATTTAGCCGTGCCTTCTTTGTAAAGTTCGCGAGCTAACTGTGACTACTTTCGATTGAATAAACTCGATTCTAATATTTTCTACGGGTTTAAACCTGGCAATTGACATCTTCCGGAGGTGATCCTTCTAGTCGTTAAACTTATTTTTCCACCTGTGACGATTTGCTTACATTTTTGGAAAAGTCTTCGACAAAAGTTTTCCTAAAGCCAATTCTCAATTCTAGTTTCCCCGCCTTAGATAATAAATAACAATAAAACATAAACGAAAGGACTAAACCGATCTATAACAATAGTATGTTTCTATGCAATATATATGAAATATGTTCCGTCTTCTCGATGGATTCTGGAAATATTTTCACTAAGATTTTCAAGTCAATCTTACCAAGCAGCCAACTCATAATCAAGTCACCAACCACTATCTAATTAAGACTCACGAAATTGGGCAAAGACAAATCTACTACTACTACATTTGTCGTTATTCCGAGTTGATACATATTATTTAGCTATATATACTATATGTGCATATATATATTGGCTTGCAATCAAACAAATTTTTTATTGCTTTAATACTAAACGTTTTTTTTATTAATATACTTAGCTTCCTAATCTTACAACTTCATTCGTACAATTCGTTTTCACTATTTGCATTTGACACGTATTTTCTGGACACTTATTTTCCGGACAGCCACATGGGCAAATCCAAATACTTAAACAGCAACCCCCACACGTTTTAGCCGGAGTAGTCACACTTGTGCTTTCCGTTGGGCTGATTCTTCTTGAAGTAGTGTTTGTAGTCGATTTTGTTGAGCGAGTTCTTCTTCGGGTAGTTTTTGAGGTGCTTGCTCTTTTTGTAGTGGACTTTGTTGAGCGGGATTTCCTTGGAGTAGTTTTTGTGGTCCCTGTTGTTTTTCTGGTGGATTTTGTTGTGATGGTGCCTTTTGGAGTAGTTTCTGTGGTGCCCGTCCATTTCGTAGTAGGTTTTGTTGTGATGGTGCCTTTTGGAGTAGTTTCGGTGGTGCCCGTCCATTTCGTAGTAGGTTTTGTTGTGATGGTGCCTTTTGGAGTAGTTTCGGTGGTGCCCGTCCATTTCGTAGTGGGTTTTGTTGTGATCGTGCCTTTTGGAGTAGTTTCGGTGGTGCCCGTCCATTTCGTAGTAGGTTTTGTTGTGATGGTGCCTTTTGGAGTAGTTTCGGTGGTGCCCGTCCATTTCGTAGTAGGTTTTGTTGTGATGGTGCCTTTTGGAGTAGTTTCGGTGGTGCCCGTCCATTTCGTAGTAGGTTTTGTTGTGATCGTGCCTTTTGGAGTAGTTTCGGTGGTGCCCGTCCATTTCGTAGTAGGTTTTGTTGTGATGGTGCCTTTTGGAGTAGTTTCTGTTGTGCCGGTCAATTTCGTAGTGGGTTTTGTTGTGATCGTGCCTTTTGGAGTAGTTTCTGTGGTGCCCGTCCATTTCGTAGTAGGTTTTGTTGTGATGGTGCCTTTTGGAGTAGTTTCTGTTGTGCCGGTCAATTTCGTAGTGGGTTTTGTTGTGATCGTGCCTTTTGGAGTAGTTTCTGTTGTGCCGGTCAATTTCGTAGTGGGTTTTGTTGTGATCGTGCCTTTTGGAGTAGTTTCTGTTGTGCCCGTCCATTTCGTAGTGGGTTTTGTTGTGATGGTGCCTTTTGGAGTAGTTTCTGTTGTGCCGGTCAATTTCGTAGTGGGTTTTGTTGTGATCGTGCCTTTTGGAGTAGTTTCGGTGGTGCCCGTCCATTTCGTAGTAGGTTTTGTTGTGATGGTGCCTTTTGGAGTAGTTTCTGTGGTGCCCGTCCATTTCGTAGTGGGTTTTGTTGTGATGGTGCCTTTTGGAGTAGTTTCTGTTGTGCCGGTCAATTTCGTAGTGGGTTTTGTTGTGATGGTGCCTTTTGGAGTAGTTCCTGTTGTGCCCGTCCATTTCGTAGTGGGTTTTGTTGTGATGGTGCCTTTTGGAGTAGTTCCTGTTGTGCCCGTCCATTTCGTAGTGGGTTTTGTTGTGATGGTGCCTTTTGGAGTAGTTCCTGTTGTGCCCGTCCATTTCGTAGTGGGTTTTGTTGTGATGGTGCCTTTTGGAGTAGTTCCTGTTGTGCCCGTCCATTTCGTAGTGGGTTTTGTTGTGATGGTGCCTTTTGGAGTAGTTCCTGTTGTGCCCGTCCATTTCGTAGTGGGTTTTGTTGTGATGGTGCCTTTTGGAGTAGTTCCTGTTGTGCCCGTCCATTTCGTAGTGGGTTTTGTTGTGATGGTGCCTTTTGGAGTAGTTTCGGTGGTGCCCGTCCATTTCGTAGTGGGTTTTGTTGTGATGGTGCCTTTTGGAGTAGTTCCTGTTGTGCCCGTCCATTTCGTAGTGGGTTTTGTTGTGATGGTGCCTTTTGGAGTAGTTTCTGTTGTGCCGGTCAATTTCGTAGTGGGTTTTGTTGTGATGGTGCCTTTTGGAGTAGTTCCTGTTGTGCCCGTCCATTTCGTAGTGGGTTTTGTTGTGATGGTGCCTTTTGGAGTAGTTCCTGTTGTGCCCGTCCATTTCGTAGTGGGTTTTGTTGTGATGGTGCCTTTTGGAGTAGTTCCTGTTGTGCCCGTCCATTTCGTAGTGGGTTTTGTTGTGATGGTGCCTTTTGGAGTAGTTCCTGTTGTGCCCGTCCATTTCGTAGTGGGTTTTGTTGTGATGGTGCCTTTTGGAGTAGTTCCTGTTGTGCCCGTCCATTTCGTAGTGGGTTTTGTTGTGATGGTGCCTTTTGGAGTAGTTCCTGTTGTGCCCGTCCATTTCGTAGTGGGTTTTGTTGTGATGGTGCCTTTTGGAGTAGTTCCTGTTGTGCCCGTCCATTTCGTAGTGGGTTTTGTTGTGATGGTGCCTTTTGGAGTAGTTCCTGTTGTGCCCGTCCATTTCGTAGTGGGTTTTGTTGTGATGGTGCCTTTTGGAGTAGTTTCTGTTGTGCCGGTCAATTTCGTAGTGGGTTTTGTTGTGATGGTGCCTTTTGGAGTAGTTTCTGTTGTGCCGGTCAATTTCGTAGTGGGTTTTGTTGTGATGGTGCCTTTTGGAGTAGTTCCTGTTGTGCCCGTCCATTTCGTAGTGGGTTTTGTTGTGATGGTGCCTTTTGGAGTAGTTCCTGTTGTGCCCGTCCATTTCGTAGTGGGTTTTGTTGTGATGGTGCCTTTTGGAGTAGTTCCTGTTGTGCCCGTCCATTTCGTAGTGGGTTTTGTTGTGATGGTGCCTTTTGGAGTAGTTTCTGTTGTGCCGGTCAATTTCGTAGTGGGTTTTGTTGTGATGGTGCCTTTTGGAGTAGTTCCTGTTGTGCCCGTCCATTTCGTAGTGGGTTTTGTTGTGATGGTGCCTTTTGGAGTAGTTTCTGTTGTGCCGGTCAATTTCGTAGTGGGTTTTGTTGTGATGGTGCCTTTTGGAGTAGTTCCTGTTGTGCCCGTCCATTTCGTAGTGGGTTTTGTTGTGATGGTGCCTTTTGGAGTAGTTCCTGTTGTGCCCGTCCATTTCGTTGTGGGTTTTGTTGTGATGGTGCCTTTTGGAGTAGTTCCTGTTGTGCCCGTCCATTTCGTAGTGGGTTTTGTTGTGATCGTGCCTTTTGGAGTAGTTTCTGTGGTGCCCGTCCATTTCGTAGTAGGTTTTGTTGTGATCGTGCCTTTTGGAGTAGTTTCTGTTGTGCCCGTCCATTTCGTAGTAGGTTTTGTTGTGATGGTGCCTTTTGGAGTAGTTTCGGTGGTGCCCGTCCATTTCGTAGTAGGTTTTGTTGTGATGGTGCCTTTTGGAGTAGTTTCTGTGGTGCCCGTCCATTTAGTAGTGGGTTTTGTTGTGATGGTGCCTTTTGGAGTAGTTTCTGTTGTGCCGGTCAATTTCGTAGTGGTTTTTGTTGTGATGGTGCCTTTTGGAGTAGTTTCTGTTGTGCCGGTCCATTTCGTAGTGGGTTTTGTTGTGATGGTGCCTTTTGGAGTAGTTTCTGTTGTGCCCGTCCATTTCGTAGTGGGTTTGGTTGTGATGGTGCCTTTTGGAGTAGTTTCTGTTGTGCCGGTCCATTTCGTAGTGGGTTTGGTTGTGATGGTGCCTTTTGGAGTAGTTTCTGTTGTGCCGGTCCATTTCGTAGTGGGTTTTGTTGTGATGGTTCCTTTTGGAGTAGTTTCTGTAGTGCCCGTCCATTTCGTAGTGGGTTTTGTTGTGATGGTTCCTTTTGGAGTACTTTCTGTTGTGCCCGTCCATTTCGTAGTGGGTTTTGTTGTGATGGTGCCTTTTGGAGTAGTTCCTGTTGTGCCCGTCCATTTCGTAGTGGGTTTTGTTGTGATGGTGCCTTTTGGAGTAGTTCCTGTTGTGCCCGTCCATTTCGTAGTGGGTTTTGTTGTGATGGTGCCTTTTGGAGTAGTTCCTGTTGTGCCCGTCCATTTCGTAGTGGGTTTTGTTGTGATGGTGCCTTTTGGAGTAGTTTCTGTTGTGCCGGTCAATTTCGTAGTGGGTTTTGTTGTGATGGTGCCTTTTGGAGTAGTTCCTGTTGTGCCCGTCCATTTCGTAGTGGGTTTTGTTGTGATGGTGCCTTTTGGAGTAGTTCCTGTTGTGCCCGTCCATTTCGTAGTGGGTTTTGTTGTGATGGTGCCTTTTGGAGTAGTTTCTGTTGTGCCGGTCAATTTCGTAGTGGGTTTTGTTGTGATGGTGCCTTTTGGAGTAGTTCCTGTTGTGCCCGTCCATTTCGTAGTGGGTTTTGTTGTGATGGTGCCTTTTGGAGTAGTTTCTGTTGTGCCGGTCAATTTCGTAGTGGGTTTTGTTGTGATGGTGCCTTTTGGAGTAGTTTCTGTTGTGCCGGTCAATTTCGTAGTGGGTTTTGTTGTGATGGTGCCTTTTGGAGTAGTTCCTGTTGTGCCCGTCCATTTCGTAGTGGGTTTTGTTGTGATGGTGCCTTTTGGAGTAGTTTCTGTTGTGCCGGTCAATTTCGTAGTGGGTTTTGTTGTGATCGTGCCTTTTGGAGTAGTTTCGGTGGTGCCCGTCCATTTCGTAGTAGGTTTTGTTGTGATGGTGCCTTTTGGAGTAGTTTCTGTTGTGCCCGTCCATTTAGTAGTAGGTTTTGTTGTGATGGTGCCTTTTGGAGTAGTTTCTGTTGTGCCGGTCAATTTCGTAGTGGGTTTTGTTGTGATCGTGCCTTTTGGAGTAGTTTCGGTGGTGCCCGTCCATTTCGTAGTAGGTTTTGTTGTGATGGTGCCTTTTGGAGTAGTTTCTGTTGTGCCCGTCCATTTCGTAGTAGGTTTTGTTGTGATGGTGCCTTTTGGAGTAGTTTCTGTTGTGCCGGTCAATTTCGTAGTGGGTTTTGTTGTGATGGTGCCTTTTGGAGTAGTTTCTGTTGTGCCGGTCAATTTCGTAGTGGGTTTTGTTGTGATGGTGCCTTTTGGAGTAGTTCCTGTTGTGCCCGTCCATTTCGTAGTGGGTTTTGTTGTGATGGTGCCTTTTGGAGTAGTTTCTGTTGTGCCGGTCAATTTCGTAGTGGGTTTTGTTGTGATGGTGCCTTTTGGAGTAGTTTCTGTTGTGCCGGTCAATTTCGTAGTGGGTTTTGTTGTGATGGTGCCTTTTGGAGTAGTTCCTGTTGTGCCCGTCCATTTCGTAGTGGGTTTTGTTGTGATGGTGCCTTTTGGAGTAGTTCCTGTTGTGCCCGTCCATTTCGTTGTGGGTTTTGTTGTGATGGTGCCTTTTGGAGTAGTTTCTGTTGTGCCGGTCAATTTCGTAGTGGGTTTTGTTGTGATGGTGCCTTTTGGAGTAGTTTCTGTTGTGCCGGTCAATTTCGTAGTGGGTTTTGTTGTGATGGTGCCTTTTGGAGTAGTTCCTGTTGTGCCCGTCCATTTCGTAGTGGGTTTTGTTGTGATGGTGCCTTTTGGAGTAGTTCCTGTTGTGCCCGTCCATTTCGTAGTGGGTTTTGTTGTGATGGTGCCTTTTGGAGTAGTTCCTGTTGTGCCCGTCCATTTCGTAGTGGGTTTTGTTGTGATGGTGCCTTTTGGAGTAGTTCCTGTTGTGCCCGTCCATTTCGTAGTGGGTTTTGTTGTGATGGTGCCTTTTGGAGTAGTTTCTGTTGTGCCGGTCAATTTCGTAGTGGGTTTTGTTGTGATCGTGCCTTTTGGAGTAGTTTCTGTGGTGCCCGTCCATTTCGTAGTGGGTTTTGTTGTGATCGTGCCTTTTGGAGTAGTTTCTGTTGTGCCGGTCAATTTCGTAGTGGGTTTTGTTGTGATGGTGCCTTTTGGAGTAGTTCCTGTTGTGCCCGTCCATTTCGTAGTGGGTTTTGTTGTGATGGTGCCTTTTGGAGTAGTTCCTGTTGTGCCCGTCCATTTCGTAGTGGGTTTTGTTGTGATGGTGCCTTTTGGAGTAGTTTCTGTTGTGCCGGTCAATTTCGTAGTGGGTTTTGTTGTGATGGTGCCTTTTGGAGTAGTTCCTGTTGTGCCCGTCCATTTCGTAGTGGGTTTTGTTGTGATGGTGCCTTTTGGAGTAGTTCCTGTTGTGCCCGTCCATTTCGTAGTGGGTTTTGTTGTGATGGTGCCTTTTGGAGTAGTTCCTGTTGTGCCCGTCCATTTCGTAGTGGGTTTTGTTGTGATGGTGCCTTTTGGAGTAGTTTCTGTTGTGCCGGTCAATTTCGTAGTGGGTTTTGTTGTGATGGTGCCTTTTGGAGTAGTTTCTGTTGTGCCCGTCCATTTCGTAGTGGGTTTTGTTGTGATGGTTCCTTTTGGAGTAGTTTCTGTTGTGCCCGTCCATTTCGTAGTGGGTTTTGTTGTGATGGTGCCTTTTGGAGTAGTTTCTGTTGTGCCGGTCAATTTCGTAGTGGGTTTTGTTGTGATGGTGCCTTTTGGAGTAGTTCCTGTTGTGCCCGTCCATTTCGTAGTGGGTTTTGTTGTGATGGTGCCTTTTGGAGTAGTTCCTGTTGTGCCGGTCAATTTCGTAGTGGGTTTTGTTGTGATGGTGCCTTTTGGAGTAGTTCCTGTTGTGCCGGTCAATTTCGTAGTGGGTTTTGTTGTGATGGTGCCTTTTGGAGTAGTTCCTGTTGTGCCCGTCCATTTCGTAGTGGGTTTTGTTGTGATGGTGCCTTTTGGAGTAGTTCCTGTTGTGCCCGTCCATTTCGTAGTGGGTTTTGTTGTGATGGTGCCTTTTGGAGTAGTTCCTGTTGTGCCCGTCCATTTCGTAGTGGGTTTTGTTGTGATGGTGCCTTTTGGAGTAGTTTCTGTTGTGCCGGTCAATTTCGTAGTGGGTTTTGTTGTGATGGTGCCTTTTGGAGTAGTTTCTGTTGTGCCGGTCAATTTCGTAGTGGGTTTTGTTGTGATGGTGCCTTTTGGAGTAGTTTCTGTTGTGCCGGTCAATTTCGTAGTGGGTTTTGTTGTGATGGTGCCTTTTGGAGTAGTTTCTGTTGTGCCGGTCAATTTCGTAGTGGGTTTTGTTGTGATGGTGCCTTTTGGAGTAGTTCCTGTTGTGCCGGTCAATTTCGTAGTGGGTTTTGTTGTGATGGTGCCTTTTGGAGTAGTTCCTGTTGTGCCCGTCCATTTCGTAGTGGGTTTTGTTGTGATGGTGCCTTTTGGAGTAGTTCCTGTTGTGCCCGTCCATTTCGTAGTGGGTTTTGTTGTGATGGTGCCTTTTGGAGTAGTTTCTGTTGTGCCGGTCAATTTCGTAGTGGGTTTTGTTGTGATGGTGCCTTTTGGAGTAGTTCCTGTTGTGCCCGTCCATTTCGTAGTGGGTTTTGTTGTGATGGTGCCTTTTGGAGTAGTTTCTGTTGTGCCGGTCAATTTCGTAGTGGGTTTTGTTGTGATCGTGCCTTTTGGAGTAGTTTCGGTGGTGCCCGTCCATTTCGTAGTAGGTTTTGTTGTGATGGTGCCTTTTGGAGTAGTTTCTGTTGTGCCGGTCAATTTCGTAGTGGGTTTTGTTGTGATGGTGCCTTTTGGAGTAGTTTCTGTTGTGCCGGTCAATTTCGTAGTGGGTTTTGTTGTGATGGTGCCTTTTGGAGTAGTTTCTGTTGTGCCGGTCAATTTCGTAGTGGGTTTTGTTGTGATGGTGCCTTTTGGAGTAGTTCCTGTTGTGCCCGTCCATTTCGTAGTGGGTTTTGTTGTGATGGTGCCTTTTGGAGTAGTTTCTGTTGTGCCGGTCAATTTCGTAGTGGGTTTTGTTGTGATGGTGCCTTTTGGAGTAGTTCCTGTTGTGCCCGTCCATTTCGTAGTGGGTTTTGTTGTGATGGTGCCTTTTGGAGTAGTTCCTGTTGTGCCCGTCCATTTCGTAGTGGGTTTTGTTGTGATGGTGCCTTTTGGAGTAGTTTCTGTTGTGCCGGTCAATTTCGTAGTGGGTTTTGTTGTGATGGTGCCTTTTGGAGTAGTTCCTGTTGTGCCCGTCCATTTCGTAGTGGGTTTTGTTGTGATGGTGCCTTTTGGAGTAGTTTCTGTTGTGCCCGTCCATTTCGTAGTGGGTTTTGTTGTGATGGTGCCTTTTGGAGTAGTTCCTGTTGTGCCCGTCCATTTCGTAGTGGGTTTTGTTGTGATGGTGCCTTTTGGAGTAGTTTCGGTGGTGCCCGTCCATTTCGTAGTGGGTTTTGTTGTGATGGTGCCTTTTGGAGTAGTTTCTGTTGTGCCCGTCCATTTCGTAGTGGGTTTTGTTGTGATGGTGCCTTTTGGAGTAGTTCCTGTTGTGCCCGTCCATTTCGTAGTGGGTTTTGTTGTGATGGTGCCTTTTGGAGTAGTTTCTGTTGTGCCGGTCAATTTCGTAGTGGGTTTTGTTGTGATGGTGCCTTTTGGAGTAGTTTCTGTTGTGCCCGTCCATTTCGTAGTGGGTTTTGTTGTGATGGTGCCTTTTGGAGTAGTTTCTGTTGTGCCGGTCAATTTCGTAGTGGGTTTTGTTGTGATCGTGCCTTTTGGAGTAGTTTCTGTGGTGCCCGTCCATTTCGTAGTAGGTTTTGTTGTGATGGTGCCTTTTGGAGTAGTTTCTGTTGTGCCGGTCCATTTCGTAGTGGGTTTTGTTGTGATGGTTCCTTTTGGAGTAGTTTCTGTAGTGCCCGTCCATTTCGTAGTGGGTTTTGTTGTGATGGTTCCTTTTGGAGTAGTTTCTGTAGTGGCCGTCCATTTCGTAGTGGGTTTTGTTGTGATGGTTCCTTTTGGAGTACTTTCTGTTGTGCCCGTCCATTTCGTAGTGGGTTTTGTTGTGATGGTTCCTTTTGGAGTAGTTTCTGTAGTGGCCGTCCATTTCGTAGTGGGTTTTGTTGTGATGGTTCCTTTTGGAGTACTTTCTGTTGTGCCCGTCCATTTCGTAGTGAGTTTTGTTGTGATGGTGCCTTTTGGAGTAGTTTCTGTGGTGCCGGTCCATTTCGTAGTGCGTTTTGTTGTGATGGTGCCTTTTGGAGTAGTTTCTGTGGTGCCGGTCCATTTCGTAGTGGGTTTTGTTGTGATGGTGCCTTTTGGAGTAGTTTCTGTTGTGCCCGTCCATTTCGTAGTGGGTTTTGTTGTGATGGTGCCTTTTGGAGTAGTTTCTGTTGTGCCCGTCCATTTCGTAGTGGGTTTTGTTGTGATGGTGCCTTTTGGAGTAGTTCCTGTTGTGCCCGTCCATTTCGTAGTGGGTTTTGTTGTGATGGTGCCTTTTGGAGTAGTTCCTGTTGTGCCCGTCCATTTCGTAGTGGGTTTTGTTGTGATCGTGCCTTTTGGAGTAGTTTCGGTGGTGCCCGTCCATTTCGTAGTGGGTTTTGTTGTGATCGTGCCTTTTGGAGTAGTTTCGGTGGTGCCCGTCCATTTCGTAGTAGGTTTTGTTGTGATGGTGCCTTTTGGAGTAGTTTCTGTTGTGCCCGTCCATTTAGTAGTAGGTTTTGTTGTGATGGTGCCTTTTGGAGTAGTTTCTGTTGTGCCGGTCAATTTCGTAGTGGGTTTTGTTGTGATCGTGCCTTTTGGAGTAGTTTCTGTGGTGCCCGTCCATTTCGTAGTGGGTTTTGTTGTGATCGTGCCTTTTGGAGTAGTTTCTGTTGTGCCCGTCCATTTCGTAGTGGGTTTTGTTGTGATCGTGCCTTTTGGAGTAGTTTCGGTGGTGCCCGTCCATTTCGTAGTAGGTTTTGTTGTGATGGTGCCTTTTGGAGTAGTTTCTGTTGTGCCCGTCCATTTCGTAGTGGGTTTTGTTGTGATGATGCCTTTTGGAGTAGTTCCTGTTGTGCCCGTCCATTTCGTAGTGGGTTTTGTTGTGATGGTTCCTTTTGGAGTAGTTTCTGTGGTGCCCGTCCATTTCGTAGTGGGTTTTGTTGTGATGGTGCCTTTTGGAGTAGTTTCTGTTGTGCCGGTCCATTTCGTAGTGGGTTTTGTTGTGATCGTGCCTTTTGGAGTAGTTTCTGTGGTGCCCGTCCATTTCGTAGTGGGTTTTGTTGTGATCGTGCCTTTTGGAGTAGTTTCTGTGGTGCCCGTCCATTTCGTAGTAGGTTTTGTTGTGATGGTGCCTTTTGGAGTAGTTTCTGTTGTGCCGGTCAATTTCGTAGTGGGTTTTGTTGTGATGGTGCCTTTTGGAGTAGTTTCTGTTGTGCCGGTCAATTTCGTAGTGGGTTTTGTTGTGATCGTGCCTTTTGGAGTAGTTTCTGTGGTGCCCGTCCATTTCGTAGTGGGTTTTGTTGTGATGGTGCCTTTTGGAGTAGTTTCTGTTGTGCCCGTCCATTTCGTAGTGGGTTTTGTTGTGATGGTGCCTTTTGGAGTAGTTTCTGTTGTGCCCGTCCATTTCGTAGTGGGTTTTGTTGTGATGGTGCCTTTTGGAGTAGTTTCTGTTGTGCCCGTCCATTTCGTAGTGGGTTTTGTTGTGATGGTGCCTTTTGGAGTAGTTTCTGTTGTGCCGGTCAATTTCGTAGTGGGTTTTGTTGTGATGGTGCCTTTTGGAGTAGTTTCTGTTGTGCCCGTCCATTTCGTAGTGGGTTTTGTTGTGATGGTGCCTTTTGGAGTAGTTTCGGTGGTGCCCGTCCATTTCGTAGTGGGTTTTGTTGTGATGGTGCCTTTTGGAGTAGTTCCTGTTGTGCCCGTCCATTTCGTTGTGGGTTTTGTTGTGATGGTGCCTTTTGGAGTAGTTCCTGTTGTGCCGGTCAATTTCGTAGTGGGTTTTGTTGTGATGGTGCCTTTTGGAGTAGTTCCTGTTGTGCCCGTCCATTTCGTAGTGGGTTTTGTTGTGATGGTGCCTTTTGGAGTAGTTCCTGTTGTGCCCGTCCATTTCGTTGTGGGTTTTGTTGTGATGGTGCCTTTTGGAGTAGTTCCTGTTGTGCCGGTCAATTTCGTAGTGGGTTTTGTTGTGATGGTGCCTTTTGGAGTAGTTCCTGTTGTGCCCGTCCATTTCGTAGTGGGTTTTGTTGTGATGGTGCCTTTTGGAGTAGTTCCTGTTGTGCCCGTCCATTTCGTAGTGGGTTTTGTTGTGATGGTGCCTTTTGGAGTAGTTCCTGTTGTGCCCGTCCATTTCGTAGTGGGTTTTGTTGTGATGGTGCCTTTTGGAGTAGTTCCTGTTGTGCCCGTCCATTTCGTAGTGGGTTTTGTTGTGATGGTGCCTTTTGGAGTAGTTCCTGTTGTGCCCGTCCATTTCGTAGTGGGTTTTGTTGTGATGGTGCCTTTTGGAGTAGTTCCTGTTGTGCCCGTCCATTTCGTAGTGGGTTTTGTTGTGATGGTGCCTTTTGGAGTAGTTCCTGTTGTGCCCGTCCATTTCGTAGTGGGTTTTGTTGTGATGGTGCCTTTTGGAGTAGTTCCTGTTGTGCCCGTCCATTTCGTAGTGGGTTTTGTTGTGATGGTGCCTTTTGGAGTAGTTCCTGTTGTGCCCGTCCATTTCGTAGTGGGTTTTGTTGTGATGGTGCCTTTTGGAGTAGTTTCTGTTGTGCCGGTCAATTTCGTAGTGGGTTTTGTTGTGATCGTGCCTTTTGGAGTAGTTCCTGTTGTGCCGGTCAATTTCGTAGTGGGTTTTGTTGTGATCGTGCCTTTTGGAGTAGTTTCGGTGGTGCCCGTCCATTTCGTAGTGGGTTTTGTTGTGATGGTGCCTTTTGGAGTAGTTTCTGTTGTGCCCGTCCATTTCGTAGTGGGTTTTGTTGTGATGGTGCCTTTTGGAGTAGTTTCTGTTGTGCCCGTCCATTTCGTAGTGGGTTTTGTTGTGATGGTGCCTTTTGGAGTAGTTCCTGTTGTGCCCGTCCATTTCGTAGTGGGTTTTGTTGTGATGGTGCCTTTTGGAGTAGTTTCTGTTGTGCCCGTCCATTTCGTAGTGGGTTTTGTTGTGATGGTGCCTTTTGGAGTAGTTTCTGTTGTGCCGGTCAATTTCGTAGTGGGTTTTGTTGTGATGGTGCCTTTTGGAGTAGTTCCTGTTGTGCCCGTCCATTTCGTAGTGGGTTTTGTTGTGATGGTGCCTTTTGGAGTAGTTTCTGTTGTGCCGGTCAATTTCGTAGTGGGTTTTGTTGTGATGGTGCCTTTTGGAGTAGTTCCTGTTGTGCCGGTCAATTTCGTAGTGGGTTTTGTTGTGATGGTGCCTTTTGGAGTAGTTCCTGTTGTGCCCGTCCATTTCGTAGTGGGTTTTGTTGTGATGGTGCCTTTTGGAGTAGTTTCTGTTGTGCCGGTCAATTTCGTAGTGGGTTTTGTTGTGATGGTGCCTTTTGGAGTAGTTTCTGTTGTGCCGGTCAATTTCGTAGTGGGTTTTGTTGTGATCGTGCCTTTTGGAGTAGTTTCGGTGGTGCCCGTCCATTTCGTAGTGGGTTTTGTTGTGATCGTGCCTTTTGGAGTAGTTTCGGTGGTGCCCGTCCATTTCGTAGTAGGTTTTGTTGTGATGGTGCCTTTTGGAGTAGTTTCTGTTGTGCCGGTCAATTTCGTAGTGGGTTTTGTTGTGATCGTGCCTTTTGGAGTAGTTTCTGTGGTGCCCGTCCATTTCGTAGTGGGTTTTGTTGTGATGGTGCCTTTTGGAGTAGTTCCTGTTGTGCCGGTCAATTTCGTAGTGGGTTTTGTTGTGATGGTGCCTTTTGGAGTAGTTCCTGTTGTGCCCGTCCATTTCGTAGTGGGTTTTGTTGTGATGGTGCCTTTTGGAGTAGTTCCTGTTGTGCCCGTCCATTTCGTAGTGGGTTTTGTTGTGATGGTGCCTTTTGGAGTAGTTCCTGTTGTGCCCGTCCATTTCGTAGTGGGTTTTGTTGTGATGGTGCCTTTTGGAGTAGTTTCTGTTGTGCCGGTCAATTTCGTAGTGGGTTTTGTTGTGATGGTGCCTTTTGGAGTAGTTCCTGTTGTGCCCGTCCATTTCGTAGTGGGTTTTGTTGTGATGGTGCCTTTTGGAGTAGTTTCTGTTGTGCCGGTCAATTTCGTAGTGCGTTTTGTTGTGATGGTGCCTTTTGGAGTAGTTTCTGTGGTGCCGGTCCATTTCGTAGTGGGTTTTGTTGTGATGGTGCCTTTTGGAGTAGTTTCTGTTGTGCCCGTCCATTTCGTAGTGGGTTTTGTTGTGATGGTGCCTTTTGGAGTAGTTCCTGTTGTGCCGGTCAATTTCGTAGTGGGTTTTGTTGTGATCGTGCCTTTTGGAGTAGTTTCTGTGGTGCCCGTCCATTTCGTAGTAGGTTTTGTTGTGATGGTGCCTTTTGGAGTAGTTCCTGTTGTGCCGGTCAATTTCGTAGTGGGTTTTGTTGTGATGGTGCCTTTTGGAGTAGTTCCTGTTGTGCCCGTCCATTTCGTAGTGGGTTTTGTTGTGATGGTGCCTTTTGGAGTAGTTTCTGTTGTGCCGGTCAATTTCGTAGTGGGTTTTGTTGTGATGGTGCCTTTTGGAGTAGTTCCTGTTGTGCCCGTCCATTTCGTAGTGGGTTTTGTTGTGATGGTGCCTTTTGGAGTAGTTTCTGTTGTGCCGGTCAATTTCGTAGTGGGTTTTGTTGTGATGGTGCCTTTTGGAGTAGTTCCTGTTGTGCCCGTCCATTTCGTAGTGGGTTTTGTTGTGATGGTGCCTTTTGGAGTAGTTCCTGTTGTGCCCGTCCATTTCGTTGTGGGTTTTGTTGTGATGGTGCCTTTTGGAGTAGTTTCTGTTGTGCCGGTCAATTTCGTAGTGGGTTTTGTTGTGATCGTGCCTTTTGGAGTAGTTTCGGTGGTGCCCGTCCATTTCGTAGTGGGTTTTGTTGTGATGGTGCCTTTTGGAGTAGTTTCTGTTGTGCCGGTCAATTTCGTAGTAGGTTTTGTTGTGATGGTGCCTTTTGGAGTAGTTTCTGTTGTGCCCGTCCATTTCGTAGTGGGTTTTGTTGTGATGGTGCCTTTTGGAGTAGTTTCTGTTGTGCCCGTCCATTTCGTAGTAGGTTTTGTTGTGATGGTGCCTTTTGGAGTAGTTTCTGTTGTGCCCGTCCATTTAGTAGTAGGTTTTGTTGTGATGGTGCCTTTTGGAGTAGTTTCTGTTGTGCCGGTCAATTTCGTAGTGGGTTTTGTTGTGATCGTGCCTTTTGGAGTAGTTTCGGTGGTGCCCGTCCATTTCGTAGTAGGTTTTGTTGTGATGGTGCCTTTTGGAGTAGTTTCTGTTGTGCCCGTCCATTTCGTAGTAGGTTTTGTTGTGATGGTGCCTTTTGGAGTAGTTTCTGTTGTGCCCGTCCATTTCGTAGTGGGTTTTGTTGTGATCGTGCCTTTTGGAGTAGTTTCGGTGGTGCCCGTCCATTTCGTAGTAGGTTTTGTTGTGATGGTGCCTTTTGGAGTAGTTTCTGTTGTGCCCGTCCATTTAGTAGTAGGTTTTGTTGTGATGGTGCCTTTTGGAGTAGTTTCTGTTGTGTCCGTCCATTTCGTAGTAGGTTTTGTTGTGATGGTGCCTTTTGGAGTAGTTTCGGTGGTGCCCGTCCATTTCGTAGTAGGTTTTGTTGTGATGGTGCCTTTTGGAGTAGTTCCTGTTGTGCCCGTCCATTTCGTAGTGGGTTTTGTTGTGATGGTGCCTTTTGGAGTAGTTCCTGTTGTGCCCGTCCATTTCGTAGTGGGTTTTGTTGTGATGGTGCCTTTTGGAGTAGTTCCTGTTGTGCCCGTCCATTTCGTAGTGGGTTTTGTTGTGATGGTGCCTTTTGGAGTAGTTCCTGTTGTGCCCGTCCATTTCGTAGTGGGTTTTGTTGTGATGGTGCCTTTTGGAGTAGTTCCTGTTGTGCCCGTCCATTTCGTAGTGGGTTTTGTTGTGATGGTGCCTTTTGGAGTAGTTCCTGTTGTGCCCGTCCATTTCGTAGTGGGTTTTGTTGTGATGGTGCCTTTTGGAGTAGTTCCTGTTGTGCCCGTCCATTTCGTAGTGGGTTTTGTTGTGATGGTGCCTTTTGGAGTAGTTCCTGTTGTGCCCGTCCATTTCGTAGTGGGTTTTGTTGTGATGGTGCCTTTTGGAGTAGTTCCTGTTGTGCCCGTCCATTTCGTAGTGGGTTTTGTTGTGATGGTGCCTTTTGGAGTAGTTCCTGTTGTGCCCGTCCATTTCGTAGTGGGTTTTGTTGTGATGGTGCCTTTTGGAGTAGTTCCTGTTGTGCCCGTCCATTTCGTAGTGGGTTTTGTTGTGATGGTGCCTTTTGGAGTAGTTCCTGTTGTGCCCGTCCATTTCGTAGTGGGTTTTGTTGTGATGGTGCCTTTTGGAGTAGTTCCTGTTGTGCCCGTCCATTTCGTAGTGGGTTTTGTTGTGATGGTGCCTTTTGGAGTAGTTCCTGTTGTGCCCGTCCATTTCGTAGTGGGTTTTGTTGTGATGGTGCCTTTTGGAGTAGTTCCTGTTGTGCCCGTCCATTTCGTAGTGGGTTTTGTTGTGATGGTGCCTTTTGGAGTAGTTCCTGTTGTGCCCGTCCATTTCGTAGTGGGTTTTGTTGTGATGGTGCCTTTTGGAGTAGTTCCTGTTGTGCCCGTCCATTTCGTAGTGGGTTTTGTTGTGATGGTGCCTTTTGGAGTAGTTTCTGTTGTGCCCGTCCATTTCGTAGTGGGTTTTGTTGTGATGGTGCCTTTTGGAGTAGTTTCTGTTGTGCCGGTCAATTTCGTAGTAGGTTTTGTTGTGATGGTGCCTTTTGGAGTAGTTTCTGTTGTGCCGGTCAATTTCGTAGTAGGTTTTGTTGTGATGGTGCCTTTTGGAGTAGTTTCGGTGGTGCCCGTCCATTTCGTAGTAGGTTTTGTTGTGATGGTGCCTTTTGGAGTAGTTTCGGTGGTGCCCGTCCATTTCGTAGTAGGTTTTGTTGTGATGGTGCCTTTTGGAGTAGTTTCGGTGGTGCCCGTCCATTTCGTAGTAGGTTTTGTTGTGATGGTGCCTTTTGGAGTAGTTTCTGTTGTGCCGGTCAATTTCGTAGTGGGTTTTGTTGTGATCGTGCCTTTTGGAGTAGTTTCGGTGGTGCCCGTCCATTTCGTAGTAGGTTTTGTTGTGATGGTGCCTTTTGGAGTAGTTTCGGTGGTGCCCGTCCATTTCGTAGTAGGTTTTGTTGTGATGGTGCCTTTTGGAGTAGTTTCGGTGGTGCCCGTCCATTTCGTAGTAGGTTTTGTTGTGATGGTGCCTTTTGGAGTAGTTTCTGTTGTGCCCGTCCAATTCGTAGTGGGTTTTGTTGTGATGGTGCCTTTTGGAGTAGTTACTGTTTTTCCCGTCCATATCGTTGTGTGTTTTGTTGTGATGGTGCCTTTTGGAGTAGTTCCTGTTGTGCCCGTCCATTTCGTAGTGGGTTTTGTTGTGATCGTGCCTTTTGGAGTAGTTTCTGTTGTGCCCGTCCATTTCGTAGTGGGTTTTGTTGTGATGGTGCCTTTTGGAGTAGTTCCTGTTGTGCCCGTCCATTTCGTTGTGGGTTTTGTTGTGATGGTGCCTTTTGGAGTAGTTCATGTTGTGACAGTCCATTTCATAGTGGGTTTTGTTGTGATGGTGCCTTTTGGAGTAGTTCCTGTTGTGCCCGTCCATTTCGTAGTGGGTTTTGTTGTGATCGTGCCTTTTGGAGTAGTTTCGGTGGTGCCCGTCCATTTCGTAGTGGGTTTTGTTGTGATGGTGCCTTTTGGAGTAGTTCCTGTTGTGCCCGTCCATTTCGTAGTGGGTTTTGTTGTGATGGTGCCTTTTGGAGTAGTTCCTGTTGTGCCCGTCCATTTCGTAGTGGGTTTTGTTGTGATGGTGCCTTTTGGAGTAGTTTCGGTGGTGCCCGTCCATTTCGTAGTGGGTTTTGTTGTGATCGTGCCTTTTGGAGTAGTTTCTGTGGTGCCCGTCCATTTCGTAGTAGGTTTTGTTGTGATGGTGCCTTTTGGAGTAGTTCCTGTTGTGCCCGTCCATTTCGTAGTAGGTTTTGTTGTGATGGTGCCTTTTGGAGTAGTTCCTGATTTGCCCGTAGATTTGGGTGTGGGTTGTGTTGTGATGGGGCCTTTTGGAGTAGTCCCGGTGGTGCCCGTCCATTTCGTAGTGGGTTTTGTTGTGATGGTGCCTTTTGGAGTAGTTCCTGTTGTGCCCGTCCATTTCGTTGTGGGTTTTGTTGTGATGGTGCCTTTTGGAGTAGTTCCTGTTGTGCCCGTCCATTTCATAGTGGGTTTTGTTGTGATGGTGCCTTTTGGAGTAGTTTCTGTGGTGCCGGTCCATTTCGTAGTGGGTTTTGTTGTGATGGTTCCTTTTGGAGTAGTTTCTGTGGTGCCCGTCCATTTCGTAGTGGGTTTTGTTGTGATGGTGCCTTTTGGAGTAGTTCCTGTTGTGCCCGTCCATTTCGTAGTGGGTTTTGTTGTGATGGTGCCTTTTGGAGTAGTTCCTGTTGTGCCCGTCCATTTCGTTGTGGGTTTTGTTGTGATGGTGCCTTTTGGAGTAGTTCCTGTTGTGCCCGTCCATTTCGTAGTGGGTTTTGTTGTGATGGTGCCTTTTGGAGTAGTTCCTGTTGTGCCCGTCCATTTCGTTGTGGGTTTTGTTGTGATGGTGCCTTTTGGAGTAGTTTCTGTGGTGCCCGTCCATTTCGTAGTGGGTTTTGTTGTGATGTTGCCTTTTGGAGTAGTTTCTGTGGTGCCCGTCCATTTCGTAGTGGGTTTTGTTGTGATGATGCCTTTTGGAGTAGTTCCTGTTGTGCCCGTCCATTTCGTAGTGGGTTTTGTTGTGATGGTGCCTTTTGGAGTAGTTCCTGTTGTGCCCGTCCATTTCGTAGTGGGTTTTGTTGTGATGGTGCCTTTTGGAGTAGTTCCTGTTGTGCCCGTCCATTTCGTAGTGGGTTTTGTTGTGATGGTGCCTTTTGGAGTAGTTTCTGTTGTGCCCGTCCATTTCGTAGTGGGTTTTGTTGTGATGGTGCCTTTTGGAGTAGTTTCTGTGGTGCCCGTCCATTTCGTAGTGGGTTTTGTTGTGATGGTGCCTTTTGGAGTAGTTTCTGTGGTGCCCGTCCATTTCGTAGTGGGTTTTGTTGTGATGTTGCCTTTTGGAGTAGTTTCTGTGGTGCCCGTCCATTTCGTAGTGGGTTTTGTTGTGATGGTTCCTTTTGGAGTAGTTTCTGTGGTGCCCGTCCATTTCGTAGTGGGTTTTGTTGTGATGGTGCCTTTTGGAGTAGTTTCTGTTGTGCCGGTCCATTTCGTAGTGGGTTTTGTTGTGATGGTGCCTTTTGGAGTAGTTTCTGTGGTGCCCGTCCATTTAGCAGTAGATGTTGTTGTGTCGTTTCTTCTTGGAGTGGTACTTGTGGTGCCTGTTGTTTTTCTAGTGGTTTTTGTTGTGATGGTACCTTTTGGAGTAGTTTCTGTTGTGCCGGTCCATTTCGTAGTGGGTTTTGTTGTGATGGTTCCTTTTGGAGTAGTTTCTGTGGAGCCAGTTGTTTTTCTAGTGGTTTTTGTTGTGATGGTGCCTTTTGGAGTAGTTTCTGTGGAGCCAGTTGTTTTTCTGGTGGGTTTTGTTGTGATGGTGCCTTTTGGAGTAGTTTCTGTGGTGCCCGTCCATTTCGTAGTGGGTTTTGTTGTGATGGTGCCGTTTGGAGTAGTTTCTGTGGTGCCCGTCCATTTAGCAGTAGATGTTGTTGTGTCGTTTCTTCTTGGAGTGGTACTTGTGGTGCCTGTTGTTTTTCTAGTGGTTTTTGTTGTGATGGTTCCTTTTGGAGTAGTTTCTGTGGTGCCCGTCCATTTAGCAGTAGATGTTGTTGTGTCGTTTCTTCTTGGAGTGGTACTTGTGGTGCCTGTTGTCTTTCTAGTGCGTTTTGTTGTGATGGTGCCTTTTGGAGTAGTTTCTGTGGTGCCGGTCCATTTCGTAGTGGGTTTTGTTGTGATGGTGCCTTTTGGAGTAGTTTCTGTGGAGCCAGTTGTTTTTCTAGTGGGTTTTGTTATGATGGTGCCTTTTGGAGTAGTTTCTGTGGAGCCAGTTGTTTTTCTAGTGGGTTTTGTTATGATGGTGCCTTTTGGAGTAGTTTCTGTGGAGCCAGTCCATTTAGCAGTAGATGTTGTTGTGATGGTTTCTTCTTGGAGTGGTTCGTGTGGTGCCCGTAGTTTTCGTAGTGGGTTTTGTTGTGACGGTTCCTTTTGGAGTAGTTTCTGTGGTGCCCGTCCATTTAGCAGTAGATGTTTTTGTGTCGTTTCTTCTTGGAGTGGTACTTGTGGTGCCTGTTGTTTTTCTAGTGGTTTTTGTTGTGATGGTTCCTTTTGGAGTAGTTTCTGTTGTGCCCGTCCATTTCGTAGTTGCTTTTGTTGTGGTGGTGCCTTTTGGAGTGGTTTTTGTGGTGCCAGTTGTTTTTCTAGTGGATTTTGTTGTGATGGTTCCTCTTGGAGTAGTTTCTGTGGTGCCAGTTGTTTTTCTAGTGGATTTTGTTGTGATGGTTCCTCTTGGAGTAGTTTCTGTGGTGCCCGTCCATTTAGCAGTAGATGTAGTTGAGTCGTTTCTTCTTGGAGTAGTTTCTGTGGCGCGAGTTGTTTTTCTAGTGGATTTTGTTGTGATGGTTCTTCTTGGACTAGTTTCTGTTGTGCCGGTCCATTTCGTAGTGGGTTTTGTTATGATGGTGCCTTTTGGAGTAGTTTCTGTGGAGCCAGTTGTTTTTCTAGTGGGTTTTGTTGTGATGGTGCCTTTTGGAGTAGTTTCTGTGGTGCCAGTTTTTTTTCTAGTGGATTTTGTTGTGATGGTTCTTCTGGGAGTAGTTTTTGTGGTTTTTGTCAATTTGTTTGTGGATTTTGTCGGGACCGTTTTTCTTGGACTAGTTGTTTTTGTTTTGGTCCATTTCTTAGTGGATTTTGTTGA
Organism: Bactrocera dorsalis; assembly: GCF_023373825.1. NCBI lineage: Eukaryota > Metazoa > Arthropoda > Insecta > Diptera > Tephritidae > Bactrocera > Bactrocera dorsalis. The sequence goes on along the minus strand of NC_064306.1, from coordinate 13,671,258 downwards.
GCGGATTTTTCTTGTGGTAGTTTTTCTGGTGACTGTTGTTTTTGTAGTGGGTGTGGTTCTTATAGTGCTTTTGGTAGTGGTTTTAGTCCGACATTTGCAGCAGCAATAGCAACAGGAACAGCATTTTTTTCTTCGGCAACAGGGAAAGCGCCTGCGTTTGAAAAGTTCAAGGTTCAAAATCCCGCCCAAAAATGACCTTATAGAGCGTTTTAGCACAGAATGTGTCGGCTTTTCAATATTATTAAATCCACTCGTCGCTTGGATCAATCCTGTTTCACCACTTTCACCAGATTTTGTAAGTATTTTTAGCTTTTCGGATAGTAATCGGGCTGTAGTAACACTGAAAGCTCTAAACTTGTTATCTTGTTTTCTCACGACCTGATTATTACACTGTACTATGACAAGAACTGCCGCTACCAAAGTAGCAACACCTAGAAAGGACGAAGTCTGCATTATTTTCGTGGCGCCGACAACTCCGCTAAGACACGCGTGTGCAGAACACTAACACAAACTTGTGAGAATCGACAGTGTCTCGTGCTTTTATAGAAAATATTGTGTATTTTCAATCAGATGTTTTAGTAAATTTATTTATTTGGGAAAGAAAACATATGTGATTTATACTAATTAACAAAAATATAAATGTTACTTAATTTTTTGACTATTATGCATTCCGTATTTTAAACTTAAATTTTGCTAATTATTAAGGTAGCCCCAAATAAGCAGTTCCGAATGACTTCGGGGTCTTCTGTATTTCATGGTTATATTTTCACATCCACAAAAAATGAACTCTAGAATTTGTCACTTGTCATTGACATAGTTCAGCGAATTAAAAGACAGTTGTCCGAATGGACGAAAACACTCCAGCTCTGAAAGTATTCGACGCAGTACCCGCCGGGGGAAGCAGAGGAAGAGGAAGACCTGCACTCCGTTGGAAGGACCAAGTGGAGAAGGACCTGTCAACGCTTGGAATATCCAATTGGCGCTACGTAGCGAACAGAAGAAACGACTGGCGCGCTGTTGTTAACTCGGCTATAATCGCGTAAGCGAAGTCTACGCCAATTAAGAAGAAGAAAAAGAAGAATTTGTCTGAAATAATTAGATTTAAGTTTGCTAAACTACTACAAAAGTTATTACGCCAACATGGATCGAGTTGGCAAGCTTCAAAGATTACTATCCCCTCAATCAACTCTGTCAACGAAGCAAGAATAAGCCATGTAATTATTTTTGAGAAAGTTTATTAAACACAGATGTTTTCTTGTGCAAATAACTGAAACTCAAGTGGTTTTAGGAAAATTTCTTAAAATTCAAATTAGAATAATTCCTATAAAATAGCGGCATCTTCGTAAAAACCTATAGTTTGTTAACCGGTTTTACGCCCGAAAGTTTTGACGACGATGCCGGCGAAGTTCTCGTGGTATTTAGTTATTGGCGTTATGTCCATTGCGGTTTTAGTTCAGTCGTTAAAGTACATCCCGGTACAGGATGAGGACAAAATAACAAAAGGTACTACGGAAGCTCCATTAGATCCTGTAAAACGAAACGATTGTAAACAACCAACAGCTCCTATTGAAAAAAGGATTGTTCCATTAGATCCTGTAAAAGGAATTGATTGTGAACAATCAGCAGAGCCTGTTGAAAAAAAGACGACTCAACAAAAGCCTAGCATTCGTGACAATGATTCACTGCAATATGTTACTACTGAAGGGGCTGTCTACTTTAAACAGAAACGTTCTTTGCTGGAACGATTCACCGATATCGGTCGATCTACACTTCTCAACTTCCCATCATTTTTTCCGTGGAACAAATATATTTCTAATCGCGAGAAGAGGTCAATTACGCGTAAATGTATATTCAGAAAGATTTTACCCACTCTAAGAGCCACAACCCGTAAAAGACCACAGACAATTATCGAAATTGTTGGTACTACAAACGCGTCTGAAACTCAATCAGATTTTACACCTGCTAGAACCACTCTAAACTTCGATTTCCTATTTTCAACAAAAAGTACTAATGCACCCGCACGAACAGCTAATGCTCGAGATCTTTCTACACCTACGTTTACAAACGAAATGGTATCCCGACATACAACAACGTCCAAAAAAGCGTGGGACTCTACGCCAAGTGACTTTATAACCAACAGGTTCTAGAAAACAACAATTAGATCAGAGTCTCCAATTTTACATTACAAATACCGGGAAACTATTGAGTACATAAAATACATCGTCCGAAATGATAACCAATTATACACCAACAACTACAACTGAGACATAGTGCTGGAAATCAATCACTACATCTGAAATGACATCCAGTTATACACCAAAAAGTATATATATACAAGTACGAGCTACTATTCAACTCCATATAAGAAAAAACATCCGAAACACTATACGATTTTACGACGAAAAGCACGAGTGAAACCAAATCTATCTACTATTTACACCAGCAAGGATAACTAAGCCTCGATACTGCATCCAAGATACGTTCCGATCGACCCATGGCATCTGTGAAGACAACTACTCTGTAAAGAAAATTTACTAAAAGAGTCACATCCAAGTATATACATATATACATATATGTCGGGAGAATCGGGTACTAGAAGAAGATCGACTGAAGGCTTAAGGAAATAAACGGAGTATTATAAGAGTAAAACAAAATAACAATAACAAATACAGTCTATATTGCACATCCTGTAAATAATATTTATAAACCGAACTTCATCTGATGGATTCTTTGCATTTTTTGTAACTTTTATAAAACTTAAGTATATAGTATATATTAATAAAAATATTACATTATCCAAGAAATTTACTTAGATATTTTCTTCATTGCTACGAATTATAGAGACAATATTTGCGTTATAAACGAAACCGACGGTCAAAAGTCGAATTCGCGCAGTAGCGTAGCTAAAACTTCGGGCGCCAGGGATGTTCTGCCGCCCCCTTTATCTACCTACCTACAAGTTTCATGAGGTGGTTCGAACTAAAGTGAATTTTTACAAAATATCTTCCATATTAAGTACATAAAAAACTGGAAGCCACGCAAATTCTGAAGTTCCAAAACTCTCTTAGTACGGTTTTTGATGAAATTGATAGTAAATTTACAAGACATCTTATTAAGGGGGTATTCTATCCTAGAATTTTGAAAAATTCGATTTTTTTAATATAAGTATTTAAAGTTTAGACCCTTAAGAATATATCCTCCAAAGGATTTTTAAAAATTAAAATTATTTTAAGAGCTACAGTTACTTTAGTGACGCAGTACCTAGCCCGGTAGGTAGGTAGACTCACTTTTTTAAACGCGTTTTTCTCGAAACTACTTTTTTCCACACGGTACCGGCATTATCTCAAGTTCTATACAACCGATTTACTTGAAATTTTGTGTGAACCTTCTTTATATAATCCTTTATCTTTATATAATCCTTAATCCTTTGTTTTTAATATTTAAAAAAAAATTCAGGAATTTCAAAAAAAAGCGTAAAAAAATGATTTTTATTTTCAGACAGTGGCCATTTTTTCAAAAAAAAAAAAATTTTTCGTGTTCCCTGAGGTAGGGACTATAACAGCATCCTTACTGATTAAGAATTTATTTTGATTTTTTTTTCAGGCCACCAGGAGAGTCAAAATCAATGTCACCAGGATGCGCTATATTTTTTACACCTGTTTGTCTCCCCCCCTCTAATTATTTTAATTTTTAATATTTTTTTGTAAAATTTTTTTTCTGTATTCTTAAGATATCAATAAAAACACCATAAAAATGGATAGTAAAAATATTTTTGGTTTTTTTGTTTTTTAATAAGATTCAAAAAACTGCACAAAATTTGATTTCTAGAGTAGAATATCCCCTTAAAAGCCATAGAAAAAATTTTCGCCTGAAGAGTATTCGAGTAAAAATTAATATTTTTCATTGTTCTTCCGATTATTACATTGTGAGTGTACAACTCTTTATTTTTTATAATAAACTTTGTAAAAAAATTTGTTGAAGTATTTTTCTGAATATTAAAAAACAGCGAAGACCGTGCCGCCCCCAAGACGTTGCGCCCTGGGCGATGGCCCCCTTCGCAAAAATGGCTATAGGAGTGAGCGCCGGAATTTATTGCTCGGAGCTGTATCTCAGGTAAACCTGAGTAAGCTTCGGAATACTGCAGTATCTTCCAGGCGTAAGCCTTTGTGATCAGGACAGCGACTGAGTTAGGTAATAACGCAAAAAATATATAAAGAAGATCAATATATACATTCGTCGATAGCCAGGCGTCAATTTAGGCAATAACCTCACATCGTATTACGCCAGAGAATGCCCCTAGAAGTAGGGAAGAAGATGTATTTGCTGCCGGTAAGCGGATGCATAAGAACACGCATAATCGCAACGATCATTTGCAAAAACGGCGAAGAAAATTTTGCATGATTTTTACTCTCATCGAAAGGACGACAGGACGGTTGTTGGCTTAATGACAAATCACAATTCGCTGACATCGCATACAAGCCGGATTGGCATTACCCTGCCGAATGGACAGATCGTGCAGGAAAGTAGACCTGAGAGAGACGCTGGGAACTTTCTATGCTTTATCTAGAACTCGTCTAGGATATATTCGCAGTTGAAAACCGAAACTGATTCGATTTTTTTAACTTCTGGACCAATTATGAAATTCATGACCGGTTTCACAGTCCATATTTAAGTTGTGCCCAAATAAAATCTAAGCAAAGCATTTTGCAGACTGAGTAGTCGTTTGCGTTTCACAGTCACTGCTTAATTTATATAAAATTTTATTGTGATATATGGCAACATTAAGGGCAACATATGTCTTATAAATGTCAGACACTACATAAATTTGCGAGGAAAATTATGTCGAAAATGGATGAAAACAACAAAAGAACCACGAATTTTACCGCTAACGAGTCGGAGCAACTATTGGAGCTGGTGGAAAAGTATAAAGCTGCTATCGAATGCAAGCGGACGAACACTTGCTCGAACGCCAAGAAATATATTGCTGAAAATTCAAAACAATTCCTGAACTATTCTGAAGATTATTTTTAGATGAAAATCCCGATCATTGCCAAGTTGGTGCTCAGCCCAATTCACGTACATACGACGATTTTTCTGGTCAAGCGGCTTCAGTTCTTGCGTCAATTTGATCTTGTAAGGATGTATGTAAGTCAAGCTCTTTTCGCACACAAATTCACAGAGATGCCAAACGCTTCAGACGTGTGAGAGACTGATTTGGTTCTTCCACAATTGATGCGCTATCGGCAGCAATCTCGACACTACGGGCACTTCTTTCTCTTACTGATACGGGAACATTTTGTACTGTGCCCGTGGATTAGAATTTTTCCACTACACGTTCACTAGTTGATCTGACAAAACGATTATGACGACCATAAATTGGACGTATCGCTTTTAAAGTTGAGGCCACTCACTTCGATTTTCGATAGTAAATTTTAATAATTTCGACTCGACATTTCATTGGTAGGAATCTTTGAAAATTTAATTTTTGAATCATAACAATAAAACAACTTATTTTGACATTATGAATCTAGTTATTATACGTTTGATAAATTGTTGTTTTTGTGTTGTCGATATAACCTTATGTATATAATTGAATCTCGGTTCGTTCAGTTAATTTTTTCGTTCTTTACGAATTGTATTATTTGAAAATCTCTTCAGAGAACAGAATATAATGAGAATGTGGCGAACATTAGTAAAATTCCACCATACGAGCTGGGAATTCAACTAACATTTCTCGCATTTATAACAGCGGAAAATCTGTACAATTACGCTTCGCCCAGCCAGGGAATATTAAAGTGGAATCTCTTGATAAACCTTCTATTGAACTTTTATTTATTATTTTTAAAATTATTTTATGTTAATTTATTCTTTTTTTTTATTATGAGTTATTAGTAATCTTTCAAAACTATGTTGATATATGTACAGCCATGGACACATAAATAGCACACTTGGTCATCGAATAAGAAAACATTTATTTATTCCTTAGGTCTATCACTTACGGATTTAAAGAGGAATGCGTTTTATTTTAAAAATTATTCACTTTAATATAACTATAACACTGAAACAATAAATATTTTATTATCGCCAAAAAAAGACGAAAACATCAATATCCTATATGACAGCTTGGACAAATAAATAGCACAATCTGAAAAGAGGTTTAAAAAAAGATACAAAAATTTATAAAAATTATAAAAAAATTGCAAAAGATTGTTCATTTCGTTAGTATTTTGTACTATATCCATAATTTTTAAGCATCCGCTCACATCTTTTCTGCATGCTGTCCACCAGTTCTTGATATCGTCCCTTTGTGATTGAATGCCAAGGCTCCTCAATTCCAGCCCATAAATTATCAAAATTTTTGAATTTTTCGCTTGCTATTTTGAACTTTATATCAATTCATAAATTTTCTATTGGTTTCAGGTTTGGGTTTTGCGCAGGCCACTCATAAATTTTAAATTTTTTATTGCCGAGACCATACTTTACTACTTTTGCGGTGTGTTTCGGATCAATGTCTTGCATAAATGTCCAGTTTATGGGCATGGATTGAAATACATTTTATTCTTCAGTATATCCTAATACAAAAACTGGTCCATTTTACCATTTATTCGAACAATTGGCACGATGCCATGCCATGAAAACACACTCCAGACCATGATAATTCCACCGCCTTGCTTAATGGTTTTTTTGGTATACCTAGGTTTAAGAGATTGACCTTGTGGACGACGTAAAAATGATTTTTCAACTGGAACCTTCCTATTTATCTTGGTTTTGTCCTTCAAAAACACGTTCTTCCAACATTGTGCTGGTTTGTCTCCGTGGGCCTTTCCAAATGCCAGTCGAATTTTGATGTGGCGTTTTGACAGGAGTGGTTTCTTGCTGGTAATTTGTCCAAAAAGTTGAGATAAGTTGAGTCGTCTTCCTTAAAGCTTTCTGGACACGTCCACGCTATATTCGTCATTAATTTCGAACATAATTTCTCTGGTTGACTTAAAAGGATCCTCTTTGCTCTTCCGTACTATGTATTTGTCCACACTAATATCGGATTTACGTGGTCCTGGTTTTCTTGGTATCTTTTTATTGACACAAGGTGGGTCTGTTTTGTTGCATAAAGAGCATTTTATAACATTTTTGGAGAGCAATATATTATTTTAGCAATTTTGACAGGATCTTTTCCTTTTTTGCTCATATTGGATATAAGGACTCCCTTTTCCGGCGTGGAATGTTTTTTTCCTTCTCATTTTAACGAAATATCGATGAAATAATTATATATTCGCAGAATTAAATTCAAAATATGCGAGAACCTCACACAAAATTATAAAAAAAACTACGAACTTAAAAATGTGCTATTTATGTGTCCACCTCAAATCAACACTATACGCAATAAAATTGTCGCGTACAAAATTTAATAGAAAATAAACAGTATTCTTATGTAGGGAAATGAGCTTCATAACAGTGACAAGTAGATGCATGCCCAATTTTTAATGTTCAGTTACTTTAGGATTAAAAAAATTAGAATTAATATGGGATTCAGATGTGTGCTATTTATGTGTCCATGGCTGTATTTCTTTAAACAATTCATGTACGCGTACGTTCTCTGCTCTCTCACTCTTGTTTGATTCCCGCTAATTACCTACTTATTTCAAATTGCTACTCTCGAACGAACACGGCAACACCGCGCGCAACATGTTGGCATGGAATTCTCCAAACACAAGCAACAAGTTCGCATCAAATTGAAAGCACATGCTGCCACTTATTACCTAAATAAATTAATTGTGGTTAAAAGCACTAATATAATTGAAATTAAGAGCAAAATTAAATACAAATACCTAAAATATTGAAATTTTAGCATTTCATATATATTTTTGCTGTCATACTTTAATTCCACACATTCTTAGTTAAATATTTTAGCGTTGTAAAGACATACTTTCTGTCATCCGGCAACTTCGTTCCAATTCATTTTGTTTTGCCGGCTTGCAACCGCAACACACCGCTGGGAAGAAAACGAACTTGTTTTGTATTCAATTCGAATCGAGCGCTTGAAGTAAACGAATGTGTTTTCGCGTACGGTTGAGCGCGAATTTCCGAAACATAAACGGTGTGCGTGAGCGTGTGTGTGTATATGTGTTGTGTAGGCCAAATAGCAAACGGCCACCAATGCAGAAACAAAATACAAGTGTGCAAATGCAAAGCCAGTCAACGCAAAGATTTTAAATAGTTAAAATAAGCGTGAGGTGAAGCAAAAATTTTGAAATATAATGAATGCAATTTTGAAGTTGAAGTGCTGATTGGAATTATTTACTAAAATTTGTGGAAAACTGTGTGAAAAGTGCTCGTGCGCAAGCAAAATACACGTAAATTGTGCGAAAGCAGTTAACAGTAGAAGCGTGGTGGACGAAGAAGCTGTAAAGAAATAGTGGAAAAGGTAAAAATCAGCAAAATGCAAGTGTGTAGCAATGTGAAACGTTCGGCAGTGTTTTTTGAAGCAAAGTGCATAACTAATAAAAGTCGAAAAGCTTTAGCTTGGTTTGTATATATGTAATAAACAACATTTGGAGTGCAACAACAATATAAAAATCGCATACGAAGTGTTGAAATTGCAGCCGGTGAACTTCTGGCTGGTTTGGTGCAGCATCAAGTGCCACTTCTGCAGCTATCCGCGAGTTTACGCCAAACATATTTTAACAATATTAAAATTAATAATACAATAAACAGCGAAAGTGCAAGCAGGAAAGCACTTAACGGCTTGAAATATATTGAGAAAATGTATTCGTGAACTTAGTGCGCTTAAATTTTGTCATTAAATTCCACTGTTAGTATTGCTACCGCTAATCCATTGAAACAACATGCCATTGGCTCCATTATTCCTTCCAGCATAAATATGTATAAAAGTGGCGCTGCGGCAAGCTTTACATTTCGAAAAAATGTTTTATGCAGTTTTACAAAAAATTCCAGTTTCTCTCGTTTTTTTGGTTTTGTGTAATTAAAAAAAAATTAAATATTTTTTCTAATTTGGCAAATAAGTTGGAGTCGCGCTCACAACAAACAACATTCCATGTCACTGCTTCTATCCTTATCAGACGCGCCATATCAGCAGTACAAAATGATCGTCTGCAGCGACAGCCTTCTTTTTCGTGCTGTGTGTTGTACGAGATTTGAGAGAACCCGTCTGCTAAGCCAGAGAATGTCAAGACATATGTATATGTTTTAAGTTCTCTGCCTCATATATTGTTGTTGTTGGTTTGTTTGTTCGCACTGACTTTGATAGATCGGTTTGAAAGCGTTTGTTTGCATTTTATTTCATGTTATTTATTGGCTGTGTAATTGTTTTACTACATATGCGGCGTTTCTGTGATCGATCATTCGCTGGTAACAGTGTTTAATATTTAAGTATACTCAATCTGTGTAAAGTTGCAAATATTTCTACAAAAAATGTTATATATTTTTTGGTGCTCAGAATCTGAGTAATGTCGATAATGTTTTTACAAAAAGCGATCTACAATTGTTTCAGTTGAAATGTGTGATTAAAAGGGGAAATATTAATGATAAGAATATCAAATTATAATAAAATAGTTTAATATACCATAAATAATATAAAATCAAGAGTTTGTAGAAATGCTCTTAATATATTGCATAAATACTTTCGAGATTTGTAAATTAACCTAAAAAGAATTGATGCAACATGAGCTCCATGTATCTAAAAAATATTTATTTGATATAATTTATATTACTAAATTAATACTAGTATTTTGGCTAAAATAGAAATGAGTGTGTTTATAATTGTTTAAGTGGCAAAGTGTGACTAAATTTGATAAATCTACATATTAACAATATTTGATAAAATTCAAGATTCAAAATTTAAGCATAATCTAGCAGCAATTTTAATTAGTTATTATTTTATTTAATCATTGAGTTTTCCTCCAGTGGGTAGAGGAAATAATTGTACAGAGGAAAAGCGGAAAACGATAAAAAAAATTGAGAAAACTAGGAAAAACTTATAAAGAGATTCAAAAATCGTAAAATGCTCTCCCCAAATGATAGCAAATGCCTTTTATTATAGAAACAAAAAAGAAACTCGTAGACAAAAGCGCAAAACAGCCACTTCAGACGATCGCAATATAGTACGCTACCGCAAAATTAATCCTTTTGCTTATGCCAGGAGCATCCATGACGAACTAAATTTGTCAGTTAATACTGAAACTGTTTGTAGGCATTTGGAACAGAACAAATTATTTACCAGAAGTCCACAAAAAAGACCCCCATTAAAAAAGAAACACAAGGAAGCCCGCATACAATTTGTCTAAATGTCGAAACATATTGTGATCAAATGAATCCAAAGTTGAATTACTTTGTAGTACAGGCTCTAGGAACTTTGTCCGACGTCCCCTAACTCAGAATATAATCCCCGGTTTACCACAAAAACCGTTATGCATAACCATGCCAAATCATTTGGTCGTTTTTCACATTGTAGTGTTGGTCCAATTCACTTAATTGAAGGCATATGTCAAAATATTATATGAGATAATGTTAACACATGCCTCATGGAATATGCCATTGATATGGGTATATCAACGGGGTAATGACTCTAAACATACTACCAAGTGCGCAAAAAAATGGTTTAGGGCCAACAGAGTTGAGGTTATGTGGAGACTTGCTCAGTCTCCTGACCTCAACCTCATTGAAAACCTGTGGACAGATATCAAGAAGAAAGTAGCTGAAGAGAATCCAATCAATTCGAGAGATTTATGGAAAGTGGTGGAAAAGACTTGTAAAGGAATACCAATAAAGCGTTGCCAGGATCTCATAGACTCCACTCGGAGATGTGATGCTGTGTTAAAAAAATCGAGGTTATTCAACGGAAAATTAATTATTTTAATATTCTGTTGGAATTTTGTGGAACTAGCTTTTTAGTTGACTTGATATAAACTGCGTTATAAAATTTTCCTTTTGCTTAATTAAAATAAATGAAATCTGGAAATATTAATAGATTTTTAGCAAATCACATTGTGCAAAAATTTTGAAAAAAACAAAAATTTTTGTTAATGAAAGTTAGTTTTTGAGAGTGAAGATTTAATGCTCCCATAACAAATTACAATAGGCTCCTACAACGACAACAACCACAGCCATTTCACGTTATAGCAATGTGGGTTCAACGACAGTAATTCTAAATAAAATATTGATTATTAAATTTGTAATTAATAACTCAACATAAAATGCTGATTATTTAGCTTTTGGCCAATTTATTTCCCTTTTGTAGACCCCTGACAATTGAATGTAACTACTAGTTCAATTGGGTGGTTTGACCTTGATAAGGGTTATTTATGGTGTGACCTTGAAAAAGGGTTATTTAGAATCCTGCGCTATTCTGCTATTTCTGTAATTTTTACATAGCACTAACATGCTGTTAGTAACACGCTAATGTTGCGGCTGTTGCTTACAGGAGGAAAGGTTTGACTCCAATATTCGTCGATCGAGGATTCAAACAGGAATTTTTATGTGAGAGTTGCAACGAAGTTGTGCTGAACTGGTTGGAAGCACAAAACATATTTACATTCACATTCCTCTACGTAAGGAGTTAGCAGTGGAAACGACAAACGTTGTGTTTTCAGGCGCCAAAAAATTGAAAATAGTGCTAAAATAAAGTTTTAAATGCATAATAAAAGGGAAAATGTATATTTTTATTTAGACTGTGCGAAAATAATGCGCCAGAAAACTTTGTAGCAGTGAACAAAAACAGGTTTCGCTGATTGCTTTCCTGCTTTCCACGCTGCTGCCGTAGATCCTTGCTAATTCCGTCAAATTTTTTACTTTATTTTCAGCTGACACTGGAAAACGCTGTACGCTTACTATATTTTACAGTATAATACAATGAATGCTGATTTTTTTATTTAAGTTTTTTCGTGTAAAAACAGTGCATCGAAACGCCAAAAACCAACAACAAGTATTTTATAAATGCCGCGGCAAAAAATTAATAAAATAATAATAAAAAAGCATTAAAAAGTGAGTGTTGAAACGAAATGCCAAAACAAGTTCGGAAAAGCAAAGAATTCCACAGCGGCTGCGTGACGGTGAAGACGAAACGTGCGCGCAATAAAGACGAAGCGAGTGTGTCGCGAAGTGAACGTTGCGGTGTAAACGTGTGCGCGAGCGAGTGAACGAACGTGTGCGAGTAGCGGCGAGTTGTCAGCACAATTGCAATAAAAACAACAGTGCGAAGTAATTTCTGTGTGTGCGTGTGTCGTGTACGGAAAAAGTGCAACGACAGCCGTTGCAGCAACAATAACAACGCAGGCACAATAAGCAACGAGCAGCGCATTACAAAAACAAATTGGCGAGTTCGCTGCAAAGGAATGTGAAATAAAAACAAAACAATAAGAATAAAGTGTAAATTGCAATAAAAAGGTTCGATAAACAAGAAAAATATATACGTACCTACAACGGGTAAACGGCTGCAACAGGCATTGTGCAACTGTTTGTGTGAAAAGCGAAAAGTGCAGCAAAGCAGGTTTATAATGTAGCGAAAAGGCGAAAAGTGCGTGTTGTTGTTTTTTTATGTGCGAAACAAAGGCGAATTTCTCGTGAAGTTGCAGTGCTCGCGTAAAAAAAAAGAATAAAAAACGGTGAAAATAAGTTTATAACATGCACTTGCTTTTTGTTTTTGTAAATATATTTTTTACAAATTAATTTCATTTTAGTTTAAGTGCGCTAACTTTTTTAACGTATTTTTGCCACTTTTTTGTTGTAAACATATTCGTTTCGTTTTGCGCTACAAAAAGCTTGTAAATAGCTAAATTCCGTTTATTTTTTCATTTCTTAACAAAAGCAATGAAGATGAATTGATCAGCAACATTATTATTTTTCATTTTGTGCTTTAAAAATCGTTAATTTCAATAAAATAAATCACATTCTTTAAATTTCAAACCCTGCTTGAAATTATGAAGAATAATCAAACAAAAAACGCCAACAACAATAACACCATTAATAATAACAATAACAACAACAATAAGAATCTAAATTACCTAAATAATATCAATAAGAAATTCAACAATAACAACAAAACAACAACAACGACAACAATCACTAACAGCCACAACGCAAAACTGCACAATAATAACAACAATAATAATAAAAATAATAAGAAGAAGAATAGCAATAAGCGCACTCTACGATTGGGTCGTAATAAAATGGGCGGCCGCAAGGATGTGCGTCGCGGCCTCGAGCCACTAGAATTCGAGGAATGCATTGTGGATAGTCCAGAGTTTCGTGATAATTTAAATCGCCACGAAAAGGAACTGGATCACACTAGTCATCAAATCAAGCGTATCATTAAGGAGGTGAAAGATTTGATGAGTGCCGCCAAAGGTGAGTAAGAAGCGTTGAAAATATAATTATAGTGTTGTTGTTATATTTCTTTACTTAATTACTTAAAAATATTTGTTTTTAAGTTATTTTCATAATTATTGTATTTTTTATTTATATTTAAAGTTTTTTTTATTTTTAGATGTTTCAGTTTTTAGATATTTAAAATATTTTTATTTTTTTGTGTTAAATCTTGTATATATTTTTATAATTACTAATTTTTTAAAATTCATATTTCCGTATGTTTTTTTTATGCCATTCAATTTTATAAACAATTTAAATTATTTAAATTTTTTAATATGTTAATCTTGTACGATATATTTTTAAAATTATTAATATTTTTTATATATTAAAAATATTTTTTTTTAAGTTATTTTTATAATTATTATATTTTTTTATAATTATTATAGTTTTTTATTTATATTTAAAGCTTTTTTTATACATTTTAAATTTTTTCTGTTTTTAGATATTTAAAATATTTTTATTTTTTTTATTTATTAAAACTTGTATATATTTTTATAATTATTAATTTTTTAAAATTCATATATCCGTAAGTTTTTTTATGCCATTCAATTTTATAAACAATTCAAATTATTTAAATTTTTTAATATGTTTAATCTTGTACGACATATTTTAAAATTATTAATATTTTTTATATATTAAAAATATTTTTTTTTAAGTTATTTTTTAATTTTTATATTTTTTTTTATATTTAAAGCTTTTTTTATACATTTTAAATTTTTCTGTTTTTAGATATTTAAAATATTTTTATTTTTTATGTGTTAAATCTTGTATATATTTTTATAATTACTAATTTTTTAAAATTCATATTTCCGTATGTTTTTTTTATGCCATTCAATTTTATAAACAATTTAAATTATTTAAATTTTTTAATTTCTTTTATGTATTTAAAATATATTTTTTTTTTAATTTAGGCATTTTCTTCGGCTACCGTACAAGCTGTTCGGAAAAAATATCTTCTTAGTAAGGAAATCTATTAGGTATGGGCGTTTGTCTAAAAAAGGATACAATCACCGAACAAATTGTTCAGATAGGTTTACTATATCCTATAACTGCCATACAAACTGGACGAAATGTAGTTGTTGTATGGAAAACTTTTCCTTTTTCACGAGACATCTTTACGAAATACTGCTTGGACCATTGTATATGGCAACGGTACGATATGCGATAAAATTGCTCTGATCGGACCACTTTAGCATAGAGCTACCATACAAACTAAAGGATATTATAGCTTCAGTGCAAACGAAGTTAGCGTTATTTCTGGTTTCTATGAAGTTTCATACTTATATCAAATAACTGCTTAAATAGTTATTTATTTGTTGTACCATGCCACAAAGTACGCTACTGCATGCCACATAACCTCAAAATTAATTTCAACGCCGTAAAATCTTATAATTGACTAGATATAAGCAACCGGTATTCAAATAAATTTACTTAAGCTAACCGCAGAATAACACTATTGCAACAAAAAACAACAACAATAACAAAGTGTGTAGAAAAATCGCACTTTGGCATTAGTCACAAGCCGACTTTGTATGTATGTATTTGTGTGTGTATGTAGGCAGTTACCTAAATGAACTTGCGAAATATTGAATTACGAAATCTTACACACCAAAGCAACAACAACATAACATACATATGTACATATCTACGTACGTATATGTATATGTACATTTAAACACAACCACAGATAAGTGGTTTAACAACAACTACAAGCAGTATTTACTAACTGCAACTGTGGTTTAATAACAACAACAAGCAAGCAGCGGTATTTACTAAATGCAACTTTGTTTTGCTATATAGCAGCTGTTGTTGCAAGCAACTGTTGTTGTTGTTCCTGTTAATTATTTTCCTTTGCCATTGCAGTGGACAGTGATTTCTTAACATGTGTTTGTTGTTGTTTATTTTACTTTTGCATTTTCGCCCAAACAATTGTTTGCCTCTTTAGCATGCGAACCTCGTACAATTACAATTGGCGTGTTAAGCTACAATAACAAAAACAACAGCAACAAAGTATGTTGTATTTAAAAAACAGTTGGCACGTCTCGCATGCAACAACTTGTGTTTGCAATGGGAACGCAGCAACAATAACCAAAACTGCAAGTAAATACATACATTTATACATATTCGTATGTATATACTATATTTATAGCATATAATTATTTTCGGTGCACAAGTATATTATGTGTTCTTTGTATACTTTTTCTTTCTTGCGTTTCAAAGGTAATCCGCTTTAGGCATCACTCGTGTCTGTTTGTTGTTCGCCTGCAACAAGTGGTTGACTTTGAGAATTTAACTCAGCCGCTTTTGTTGTTGTATTGCTACTACTGTTGTGATAATTAACCACAGCTGACGTTACAATAAGTGGCAGTGTCGCTACAACAGACACAAATGCCGCTGCACATTGCCTTCTTTACCTACAGCCAAACATTAGGGTGTTTCGAAAATGTCTCATTTTCAACTCTTGCCTTCTCAAATTGATCTAACCTATTTGGGTTAAAAAGAAATTCTTAAAAGACATGATTTCTCTAAGGAGTCGCTATTTTTATTTCGATTTCTCATATAGTTATTTATATATGTATGTTTGTCCGTAGTTCCTAGGTGGAACTACATATATAGAGCCTCAATTAATTATAATTAATTTAATTAAAGCTATGAATTGAATTAATTTCTCTCCAAGAATAACCACTTCTCTGTGCTTCTGCTTCGATTTCCCGTCTCCAGGTGTTGGCTGGTCTCCCACGTCTTCGGCTTCCTTGCGGATTCCAATCTAGCGCTGTTCTGCTAATGTCGTCGTGAGGCTTTCGCAGAGTGTGGCCGATCCATTTCTATTTACGACGTCGAATTTCGATATGGATCGGTAGTTGTTCAGTTACGGTCCAGAGGTTAGCATTGCTAATAACGCTAGGCCAGAATACACGCAAAATTTTTCGAAGACATCGATTAAGATAATATATAGTTAACATGATAAAATTTTTTTACAAAATTGTATTTACACAAAAAAAAATATTATATAAAGTTAAGCCTATGAGCTTTGCTAAACTCTAAGACAGAGCATGTTGTTTGAGAGTTTTTGAAGCACCTTAATGTACATAGCTCTATACGTGTGTAAGTACACACATACATATGTACATATATAGTCATGTATATTGAATGTTCGTGTGTCACTTGTCGTTTACGCCCGTTGCACCTTGTACCAAGAAGTCGTCTCGTGTCCGCTTTCCGTGCGTCAGTTTTAGTTGCTTCTTATTTAAGTTGTAAACATATGCCCTTCAGACTTAGCTTGGTGATCTTAAGTGTTGCAAACCAAATACGAGGGCTGCTACATATGTATATTTCTGGCCTAATAATGAAAATAGGAATATTTATCAACGAAAATGGTTTTATTGTTTTTCAAAATATTCTCCATCAAGATTTATACACTTTTGCATGCGCTCAAACCAATTTTCGAAGCACTTTTTCCACTCCGATTGAGACACCTCCAAAACATGGTTTTTGAATGCTTCAACAGCATCTTCTGGCGACGAAAATCGTTGACCACGCATTATTTTCTTGATGTGTGGCAATAAAAAGAAGTCATTGGGTGCCGAGGCAGGGCTGTACGGCGGATGACCCATCAATTCGACGTTTTGGCCGGTCAAAAAGGCGCTGGTTTGAGCCGATGTGAGAGAGCTCGCATTGTCATGGTGCACAATGATTCGTCTTCTCTTGTTCGTTTTTCGAATTTCTCCGAAGACTTCAGGCAAACAAATGGTGATGTACCACTCAGAATTGACCGTCCTACGTTGCTCAAGCGGAACAGTCGCCACATGACCAGTTTTGCCGAAGAAACAGGCGACCATTTGCTTCGAAGTGCTTCTTCCACGAACAACTTTCGTTGGATTTGGCTCGTCTTGGAAGACCCACACGGTCGATTGCTGTTTTGTTTCGGGCTCATACGCATAGATCCATGATTCGTCACCTGTGACGATCTTATAAACGGCTTTTGAAGCACCGCGATCGTATTTTTCAGCATTTCTTTACACCAGTGTCGGCCAAAATGCATTTTTCCTATGCCCGGGGCATAGGCTAGTTGCTGCGACGTCAAACATGTATACTCACACGTATACTCTTCTGCCAGCTTCAGAAAAAACGAAAGAGCCAGTAAACTGCTCGTATATCCACGAATAGCTTGGTTCGGCAGCAGCGTATGGCGAAGCTAGTTTAATTTTTTACACTGCCAGAAAATACCCCCTTGCGTAATTTATAAAAAATGTTTAAAATTGAATGGGAGACAATTTTTTTTTTGTTGAAAATATGGAGGGAGAACCCCATTGCCTCATTTGTAATAAAGTGATTGCACATCTTACACGTTATTCATTATGTAGACATTATTTGATATATAGTTATAGTTTGATATATAATTCAAACACTCATTATTTATTCAGTGTACTTTTCTGCCAACACAGTTTGCAGCAACGCTTTACGCACACAAGTGAAAGCTACATACTATTGCATTGGCCGACACTGCTTTACACCAATCCACACGAGACTTTTTTTGAGCGATTGTCAAATTGTTCGGGATCCAACGAGAACAACAATGATAATCCACGTCGAAAGTTGTGAAAAATGATCGCACGAAAATGTTCACGAGTTAATTCCATTTTTTGACCGAGATGAATTTTTTAATTCCCTGTAAATAAAACAATTCACGATTAAATGACAAAACGTTCTGAGTGATGTTATGCTAAAAAATGTCAAACTTTCCAATGGAAATGTCAGATTGCACCTGGCAACACTTAGTGTTGCCTAGGCCAGAAATATATATAGCAGCCCTCGTAATAAGATCTGTAACAAGACGGAATAAAAATGTAAGGTTATTCGTATATTTTTACAATTTGTACCTACATACAGATGTATACAATATATACACTAGGGTGGTGGTTAAACATTTAACTAACCATTTTTCTCATTTCGGCAACCGAAATCAATAATAGAAAGTTCTAAATAATATAGACACTAGGGTTATTATACTGATGGCATAATGTCTCAGCGAAAAAATGGCAAAAAGTGGTCGACCAAAATGGTACATATTGGTTTATTTATTATTATAAATAAATAAAAATAAGTTGAAGAGTGATTAGAAATACGAAAAGACTTTTTCGACTGTACAATATTTATATTTTTTGTTAAACTTTATGTTGTAAATGTTCCCTACAGTATTTTTTCCACTTTAATTTTTTCATGTTTTTTTTTACCACATTTTGAACCACCCTAATGAACATTAAACGTTCCAATACGGCTAATAATTAAAACGGTGTTTGGTAGCATCGTTTAAGGATTCGGTTATAGTATACTACTAGTTATTATTAGAAAATTATAAGTTTTTAATACCCTAATTCTTATTTGAAATACTATAATTTGATTGAAATGGTAGACCACCCGCTCTTACAAATATAAATTCTTTAACAGTTTATCTTTGAAAACTTTCTGACTCGAGTATGTTTCGTCGTCAGCCCGTTTTCTCTCACGATTGTTATTCCACTAGTTCTTGCCCTATGCCCTGTGTTGCTTTGTCGGGGGTGGTTGATGTCTTCATGACTTTACAGCTGTTTTTCCTAAGTAGTTAAAACCAGGAACAGCTGGTGGACGACGAGCTAAGGTATACATTGTTTCTGTTGCCAAGCAACGGTGCAAAACAAAATGTAAATAAAAATTAAAATTAAAGAAAATTTCAAATGAAAACAACACCAACTTTGCAACTAGCTAGTTGCTATTGTTTCATGTAATGTATAGATAGTTGTCATACAAATTAACCTAACAAACTTAAGTCCTTGTATGAAAAGCATTTTTATTTGATGTATCTCCATGATATTTGACCAAGCTTATTACCGAGCCGTCGCTACAATCTCCAAAAAAAATTTTGAGATCGAACAACTAATTGTTTAAACTAAATTGAGTGTGTGTGTGAATAGCAAACTTAATTGCCACTCAATTTACAACTTACACGCTCAACTAATTGACGCATTTGACTATTCTGTAAGCATATTTACTGCTTTAAAATTAAAAAAAAAATATAAATCTTAATTTTGTTTTGCTGCATTTTCGAAATTTTACCTAGATTCAATAACTTACTTAGCACAAAAATATTTTATTTATTATTTTTATTTTTTATTATAAATACATACATACATACATATGCATGTATAACTTGTCACTTACCAGCTACAATGCCAGCCAGCAACGAGTGCTTCCGTTTGCTTACAACAACTACACATATTTACATGTTTACAGAATTCTTATTTGTGTTATTGTTGTTGATAGATGCTGACTGACGCTGGCGGCATACTGCTGTCCAACAGTTGCATGCAACGGTGTCAACGCTGAGCGGTCGACTGGTTGGCTGGCAGCAGCAGCTGTTGTTGTTGTGTTGTTGGTGGTTTTGGCGACTGTGTTAATTATTGTTTTCGTTGTAAAGTTGTTGCTGTGATTGTAGCAAGTCGTTTACCTGCAGGTGGACGCATACAAAACTAAAACTCTGTGTGTGTATGTGTGTGTGAGTTGTACCTTTTGTTATTTAAATTCGAAAAATCGCAGCAAAATAATCGGTGTTTTTCGCTGCCTGGCGACAACTTGTTTTTCTTGTTATTGCCGTTTTGCTTTTAGTTTGATTCACTCATTCGTTTTTAATATTGGTGGGAAAATCCTAAATGATCGATTGTGGTGATTAAATAAATGGTTGTGGTGTAATGCAAGCAAAGATAACAACAAATGCAAAGGTGTTTATGGCATAAATGCAACATCAGTGGCATGCAGCGAAACAAATTAGCCAAAGGTTGCCAACTTGATTTTGATTTTTCAGTTTGTATGGCTGCTATTTATATACTGTAGTGGTCCGATATTTGCGTTTCCGATAAATGAGCAGCTTCTTGGGTAGAAGAGACCGTGCGATTTTTCGGTAACAAAGGGACTGTTTTTTTTTAAGGAAAGTATCGATTAATGATTTCATCGAAAAATTACATATGTATATCGATAATAATTTATTTCATAAAGAAATTAAAATTCACCATTTTAGTTAAAAAATTATTTTAACCGCCAAATAGCTTTTAAAAGTAATTTGTCGAAGTAATAAAAGTAAACACTAAAAATATTGATTAATTTAAAATATGTAATAACAAATAATCGGCAAATTTACATCGTAAAAAATTGCAAATACAAATAAGAATTCTGGAATGCATACACTATTTTCATAAAAAAAATATAAATTATCGATAAATTTTTATCGAAAAAAATTGCAAATACAAATATTTATGTCTGCATTTAATTTTCGTAAAAATAAATTATAAGTTCTCGAAAAAAATTATAAAGTATCGATTAATTTTCATCGAAAAATATTAATTACAAAATATTGATTTTGATCGAATAATTCTAATTATAAGTTATCGTTTAATTTCAATAGAAAAACAATAATAATTACAAAATATCGAGTAATTTTATTAACAAGCTATCGATTAATTTTTATGAGTACATTTTTATGAATAATAATTTATTTCATAAAGAAATTAAAATTAACTATTTTAAATAAAGATTCTTTTTAACCGCCAAATAGCTTCTGAAAGTAATTTGCCGAAGTTATAAAAGTAAATACTAAAAATATTGATTAATTAAAAATATGTAATTACAAATAATCGGCAAATTTTCATCGTAAAAAATTTTCATAAAAAAAAATTAATTACCGATAAGTTTTTATCGAAAAAAATTATAAATTATCGATTACACTATTTTCATAAAAAATATATAAATTATCGATAAATTTTTATCGAAAAAAATTATAAATTATCGATAAATTTCCATCGAAAAATATTAATTACAAAATATCGATTGATTTTGATCGAATAATACTAATTATAAGTTATCCTTTAATTTTTATCGAAAAAAATGTAAAAATTATCGATTAATTTCCAACGAAAAATTATAATTACAAGATATCTAGTAATTATATTTACAAGTTATCGTTTAATTTTTATCGAAAAATTTTATAAATTATCGATTAATTAGAAATAGAAAAATAATAATTTCAACATATCGATTAATTTTTCGTCAAAAAAATTTAATTAGTAAAAATAAAAAGTAACGAATTAATGTAAATTTAATCTAATATTAAACTGAAAGTTCCAAAACAAAAGATTATACACTTTTTTGTATATTCAGTTTGCGCGCTGGAAAACATACATACATACAAATATTTAGCATTCATCGCAATGGCATTTGCGCCAGTGAAATTCCCCACAGAACACAGCCCAGCCTTGCAGCGGGTCGACGCAGGCATTCAATGTGAGGGTGCGAACGACGAGCAACAAGTGTTGCCGACCCATGGCATGCAACCAACAACAAAAAATTAATGCCAAGCACAAGCGATAAAGCCAAGCAAACATATGCTTGTGTGTGAGTGTGTGTTTATAAGTAAGTCTGCCTGCCAAAGGCGAATGAACAAATTATAAACGCATCGAATGTCATTTAACGCGCTCATAAATACTTGCTGCTTTCCGTATGTGTATTGCAACTAAGTATTTTATCAAATACAAAAACAAATACAAACATAAACACACACACATACATACATACATATAAAGAAATACATATTATTCAGTCTGCGGCTACATTAGCAGCAATGAAATAAAATTTAATAGAGTGAAATGTGAAACTGTGCAGTTACAGTACAATCAACAACAACAATAATAATAACAACAATGGCATTTCATATACATATGTACATATAAATTTATTGATTATCGCTTCGGTTGCTTGGCAGAATCGATTCGTTGCGTTTTGAAGGCGAAGGCGAAGGCAAAGACGTCAATAGATAAATTCTAACGGGCACTTAAATACACGCTAAGCTACACACACCTACATGCATACTCAAATACTCATATGTAAATACTTATTGTACAAAGTATGTAAGTGTTTATTTACCAAAGTTCACTTGCAACAATCTAATAAATTGAGTAAATCTATGCGTTTGTATTTATGTATGTATGTGTGTGTCCATACATATCAGTACATATAAATACATATCTACCTATTTAAACACGCGTTTGTTTATTCATTTGCACACTGGCTATTGAATTAATTTGTTCATTCTTTTTCCACCCTTCACGTCCGTCCGTCTGTGCGTCACTTTCATGCCCAATCCCTTGCATGCCAACACGTCTTTATGTCGAGTCGACGCATTTCTGGTCTTATCAACCGCAAAATTGCTCACTTCGTTTTTAATCAGACACACATACATATGTACATGTGTATATTTATTTTCTTACATAGATACATATGTATGTACTTATTATATGAAAATATATGTACATATGTATATAAATACATATGTATGTATGTACATACATATGTCTATAATATATAAACTTGTGTTCGTTTTGATTTTTCTCCAACACTTGTTTAGTTGTTAGAACTAATCTCAATTGCTCAAGGCGCTTACTAATTGT